>NC_061854.1:13853136-13868136 GCF_019202785.1 Penaeus chinensis
ATTTTTGTATTCATTTATTCAGTATATACATAATTTATCATTAACTTAACCTATGGAATGATAGGTGTTTCTGTCTGTGCAAAATGCATGTTTCATTTCCTTCTTTCTAGTCACACACTTACAAATATATTCCCACAAACACATACACTCACTTAATAACAAACTCTAACTCCCTCTCCCTCCCTCTCTCCTTTTCCCTCTTTCCCTCTCTCCTTACCTCCCTCCCTCCCTCCCTCCCTCCCTCTCTCTCTCCCTCCCTCCCTCCCTCCCTCCCTCCCTCCTTCTCTCCTTCCCTCCCTCCCTCTCTCCCAAACTCATACACCTGCACAGAGGAGACGTATTTTCCCATCGGATATACTCTTAAAACTCCTTCCTAATTAGCCTTGTAACGGTCTTTTGCTCAGGGAATTGACGCAGGATCCCTTAACACTTGTAACATCTGTGTCGCCGGAGAGGGAGAGGGAGGGGAAAAGAGAGGGAGAGGGAGGGAAAAGAGAGGGAGAGGGGGGGGAAGAGAGGGAGAGGGAAGGGAAAAGAGAGGGAGAGGGAGGGGAAAAGAGAGGGAGAGGGAGGGGAAAAGAGAGGGAGAGGGAGGGGAAAAATGAGGGAGAGGGAGGGGAAAAGAGAGGGAGAGGGAGGGGAAAAGAGAGGGAGAGGGAGGGGAAAAGAGAGGGAGAGGGAGAAAGAATTAGGGAGAGGGGGGGGGAGAAGTGAGAGTGAGAGAGGGGTTTGTGGAAGGTAGGAAGAGATTGGGAGAGTAAGAAAGGTAAAACGTTTTGGTGGTTAGAGAGAGAGAGGGAGAGAGGGAGGAGAGAGAGAGAGAGAGAGAGAGAGAGAGAGAGAGAGAGAGAGAGAGAGAGAGAGAGAGAGAGAGAGAGAGAGAGAGTAAAAGAAATGGGAAAGAAAAGGAACTGAAAGAGAAAGAGGAGAGAAAGAAGGTGAAAGAGAAAGAGGAGAGAAAGGAGGTGAAAGAGAAAAAGGGAGGAGAGAAGAGAGGAGAGAAAGGAAGCGAAAGAGAAAAGGGAGAAGAGAAGAGAGGAGAGAAAGGAAGTGAAAGAGAAAGAGGTAGAAGAGAAGAGAGGAGAAGCGATACAGGAACATGTGCCTTATCGGATAGTTTAGCCGGCGTCCGCCAGGGTGCTCTGCCGTGGCGCTCCCTGACTGCCTGCCTGACTGTCAGACGAACCGCGACGACCCACCAGTCAGTCAGTTCCCCGACATCGCACGGAGAGGCTGTGTTGCACCGCGCTCCGCCACCCAAGACACCTGCTCGGGCGCTCCCACACACAAACCCTTTCCTCGGCTCCGGATCATATGGAGTGACACCACAGCCCCCCGTTGAAAGCCACTCAACGGAACTCTTACATTTTCCTTAGGGGGGGAAAAAAGTACGTTTGTTTGGAAGTGACATATTGCGCCCCCCTTGGACCTGTCAGTGTTTTTGAGGATAAGCGAACGGGGGAGAGAAAAAAAAGACAGAAAGCATGGATTTAATTGACAGCACTCTGGCGGAGTTCGCCGAGAATGACCTGAAGGAACTGTGGGACTCCGATTACTATGCGGTAGGTGCATTTGATAACATTACAGAGGAGAGTTTCGAGAATAACGTATCTTATCGCCTAAGAGAGGAAGAGAGGGAGGCATTCACGCTCACGCACATGCACAAGCACACGCGCACGCGCACACACACACACACACACACACACACACACACACACACACACACACACACACACACACACACACACAACAAAACAACGATATTCCACCTCTATCAGTTTCTATTATGGGTTCCAAAGTACAGACCGGCATGTTAACATATGTCAGTCCAAGAGAACTTTGTTGTGAGTGGGCGGTGCCACGCGAGGCTCTGTGTGGCACTGCTCGGACTGGAAGTTATAAGGACGTGATGAGGGGGAGACGAGGAAACACATAACTATAATATAAGTGAATGAAAAGAAAAAAATATGTATATGACTGTGTGAGTGAGTGTGTGTGTGTGTGTGTGTGTGTGTGTGTGTGTGTGTGTGTGTGTGTGTGTGTGTGTGTGTGTGTGTGTGTGTGTGTGTCTCTGTGTGTATGTGTGTGTGTGTGTGTGTGTGTGTGTGTGTGTGTGTGTGTGTGTGTGTGTGTGTGTGTGTGTGTGTGTGTGTGTGTGTTTGTGCATATATATATTTTTTTCTATGTATGTACACATATACATATACATATATATACACGCATCTGTGTGTGATTATATATATACACATATATACGTGTGTATGTATGTATGCATTTATGTGTATACATATATTTATATAAACATGTATATTAAATATGTATATGTAAATATGTTCGTGTGCGTGTGTGGGTGGGTAGGTGCGTGCGTGTGTGCGTGCGTGTGTACATACATACATATGAGTGTGTGTGTGTGTGTGTGTGTGTGTGTGTGTGTGTGTGTGTGTGTGTGTGTGTGTGTGTGTGTGTGTGTGTGTGTGTGTTTGTGTGTGTGTTTGTGTGTGTGTGTGTGTGTGAGCGTGTGTGAGCGTGTGTGTGTGTGTGTGTGTGTGTGTGTGTGTATGTGTGTGTGTGTGAGCGTGTGAGCGTGTGTGTGTGTGTGTGTGTGTGTGTGTGTGTGTGTGTGTGTGTGTGTGTGTGTGTGTGTGTGTGTGAGTGTGTGAGTGTGTGAGTGTGTGAGTGTGTGTGTGTATAAATACGTATATATATTTATAAACATATATAGCATATATTTTTTTTTAAGACCGTTACCTCTATAACAAATAGTCATAAGCACACAACTGTCAGCTCACGTGCGGTTTTATACACGTGTTGCCGAGAGCAAAGCACAGGCTCAGAAAACTAGTGTCAGCGAGTATTAAGTGGTAAGTGTGTCTGTACTAATGATAAGATGAGTGGAGTAGCTTTATACCAGGCAAACAATACGTAAGGAAAAACTTTTATAAATTGTAGTAAGTTGCTGTAGAGAGGTTTTAGATGTGCGAAAAGATAAATATTTTGTGCAATTTTTTTTTTTTTTTTTTTTTTTTACCGTTCTTGAACTATAATGTGAGTTGCTCGTTGTTATCTCGTTCGTGTGATCTCATTAAGCATGGGTATTCCCCGATATCAACACACTCAGTCATGATTATACAACGAGGTCTTGTCGTACTTACCGACACTGCCGAGATGCGAACAAGTAACATAAACACAAAAAGAAAATTACAATAAACTCAGTCAACACCTTTTAAATTACCTACTCACCCTCTGACTCATACGCTGTCTCTGGAAAACAAACACGCACGTACGTACGAACTCCTAAGCCCACAGAAATACAGCGTCCATGTAATGCTTAGGGGTCAGGGGCGTTTGGGCATTGCACTCGGGCATCTGTATTCCGCCTGGAGTACACACGTCCTGTAACCTTCCCCCTCCCCCTGCCTACCTCCCCTCCTAAGGGCTGGCCCCCGGTAGGTGCAGGCTCCGACCACAAGGAACTGGGGAAGGGCAAGGGATTGGGGGAGGGGGGGGGGGTTGCACACGTTTCTCTCTGATGGGTGCTCCTCGGAGCCGATTGTCATTTCCGTAACTATATCCATCAGTTTGTCAATAAGTACATGTCCGTTGATGAGCGAGGCAAATATGGTCTCTTTTCTTAAAGTTTATATTTGAATATATGTGTGTGTGTGTGTGTGTGTGTGTATATATATATATATATATATATATATATATATATATATATATATTAGGCTACTGATATGTTATCACTTGAGTAAATGGAGATACATAAAACGTAAGAAAAAATGCGAAACGTTGTTCACAAGTGCTAAGTCCTTGTCACTTACAAGGCATTACCTCGCTGTTTTCTATCAGATAAACTCGATATAAGATAAATGTTTCACAACAGCTAGCGAAGAATTTATATGATTTCTTTTTGTAATCTGTGTATGATGTGGAAACTAGGAAGTTTGTGAATAATGGGAGGAAACGTCACTATATCGAGGTTTAGCGAAAGAGTTGCCATGTCGCGAAAATGTTGGTTAATTAAAGTTTGTGTCCATCATTATTATATTCATCCCTTTCGCGTGTGATAATTGGAGTGCTTGTATTTTCAGTGTCTTATCAAGAGGTGAAATGTACATAATGTGTGAACTGAATGACGACTGAACGTTTTTAATGCATATAATATGACATGAATGCAGACTGTGGAGCAATGTGTTAGTTGATTACATGTGAACCAACTCTTGATAAAGACATCTGCATTTTCTTCAATCAGTTTCTAATTCTTTGATTTTCCATTTTATCTAAATGTGGTTTATAAAACTTTAGGATACACATAAATATATTTGGAAAATCCTGCTTACTGGTGGCAATAATGTAGGACTATTTCGACTGACATAACAATGGAGTGAATTGTTTCAGGATATAATAGCGATAATTCTCCCTCCCTTTCTCTCCGCCTCTCTCTAATTCACTCTCTCTCATTCTCCCTTTCCATGACCCCCCCCCCCCCCCTTCTCTCGCTATCTCAGCCTTTAATTCGAATCACAAATTAAGTGCATATTCTCCAATTTACCTAAACACCTACGGCATTCCTCTACACTCAGCGAACTACACACCTCGGGTACACGAAAAAAAAAAGTCTACAAGCTCCAAAACTCACCGTCGATGGAAAGGAAGTATAGGATTGGATCCCACGCATAAAAGTCTTATTCCTTGTTAATGCATTACGCCGGGCAGAGATTGTCGACGGCGAGGGCCCGCGGCACCCGTCACACCAGTGCATATCCGGTGGTCTCTTTCTCTCGCTCTGTCTCGCTAAGATGCCCTCGCTGTCCTTAGGCTTTGTTGTCAGTGGCGTCTGAGGGGGGTACCGGCTTAATTTTTTTTTCTTTCCTTTTTTTTTTATCTTCGTTTTTTACTTCATCGCTCGCTGATTATTTCATTTGTACTTGTTATGTATGTAATTGATTTGTACGATTCATCGCTCGCTGATTGTTTTTTGTCATATTCATTATCTGTTTGCATGCATTGTTATTATTACTTTATTTTTAGAATGGAGTAATTTGCAAAGAGTCGTAGATATTGTTGGCTGCACTTTTCTCTTCGTTTTTTCTTCCGTTTTTTCTAGGCAGGAGGAATTCAATTTTTGTGTAATAATGTGTGTGTTGTTAGCTTTCTTTGGCCGTTTTTGTATGTTGTCATGCAGTAATTGGAGGCGAGGATTCCCTAGGTTCATTAGCATAGTACTTCAATTATTGAGGGTGGTTGTGATTCTCTTGTATTGATAATGTACTTTTGTGTGTTTGTGTGCGTGTGAATGTGTGCGTATATATTTTGGGTTGTATGTTTATGTGTCCAGGATATGATTAATTCCCCCGAGGCGGCCCAGTGGGGAAGGGGCGCCGTAAACTACGAGATTTCTTCCTAAAAGAAGGAGGTGCAAAGACGCGCCCCTGTGTCCTTCAGCGGCAGTCCGTGGAACGCCGCTCCTCCACATCCTTCTGCGTAATCCCTTACTCCTTCTATTTCTCTTCGTCTCTTCTTTGCATTTTCTCCATCCTCTGCCTCTCGTTTTATTCTCTTTTCTCATTTTCTTCTCTTTCCCTTTATTATCTATTCGTGTTCCTCCTCTCCTCCCTTGGTTCCACTTTTTGCCTCACCTAACCTCTTCCTCATCCCTCCCTCCACCCTCTCCCACTCTCCCACCTATTCCCTTTCCCATGCTACTCCTCTTCCCCCTTATCTATCCCCTCCTCCATCCTCCCCTCGCCCCCTCCCACCTTCCATCCTCCCCCACCCTCTTTCCCTCTCCCCCTCCCCATCCTCCCCCACCCTCTTTCCCTCTCCCCCTCCCCATCCTCCTTGTTTCCGCACCAGTGCTCGCGTCCTTCAAGATAAGCGATGATCTACAGGTGTCCTCTCGGCGTCCTACAGTGATCGGCGCCTTCTGCAGTGACAAAAGGGCCCTGGATGTTAACGGCGATGACGGGCGTGCGTCAGTCGCATGCATCGGTGTGTGTTTTGTGTGGTTGTGCGCATGGTCTATGTAAGTACTTATATAGACCTTGTTTGTGCGTGTCTGGGATGGGGTCGTGTGTGCGTGAGGGCGTACGTTGGTGTGTTTGTATGTGTATATATAGTATTTTCTTCCATGTCTACGTGTGTTTATGGCATGCTGTTTTTCTTCTGTTTTTACGACATCGTGAAGTATATATTATCAAAGTCTTTCATGCCCGTGTGATTCTCATGCCATGCTCACTGCTATGGCTGTCACTGCGTGGTTGCAATCAAGCAAGCGGCGCGATTTGAGCTCGACTGCCTTCAATGTCAGGCATCACGTGCTTGGCCATGCACGTGACTCGGCCATCTGTCATTCGCTGTCTGTCATGCACTTCACGGTTGGATGTAATCTCCCCGTCCTAACAGTTGTCCCGTCCTGTCATGGCCGCCATTGAATGAAACATGACACTTGGTTGTTTCGAATATCCTTCGCCATAGTAGCCCCACATCTGTCCCTTCGGATCGCAACACCTGTCAGCATGTGTTTTATTCTACCGAACTTCGTGGTTGTAATCAACACACCATATTTCCCCTTACCCAAGCCCCCTTCTTTACCCCCCCCCCCCCTGCACAACATCCATCTCAACACCTGCTCGTGGAAAGGTGTGCCTTACAGATGTGTTAGGCCTGCGGTGAGGAGCGTGTGCCTCTCCCTAGCGCAGGTGTGGCTGACCGCCGTCATAATTTGTCAAAAATGAGTTAATTGCCTCTTTCAGGTCCTAGTTACTCGATGGAGGTTGTTTTTTATGAGGAAGAACAAAACCATTCATCACAGGCATAAATTGTTGTTTTTTTTAAATGTAACTAGCATACTAGCACAAAGAGTAGGCTTATCAAGGACTTGGGGCCTTTTGGTGTAAATATTTAAGCTGCGACCACAAACACTTGACATAGAGGGTCTTTTATAGCTTTCACGCCCCCCCCCCCCCCCCCTCTCTCTCTCTCTCTCTCTCTCTCTCTCTCTCTCTCTCTCTCTCTCTCTCTCTCTCTCTCTCTCTCTCTCTCTCTCTCTCTCTCTCCCTCTCACTCTCTCTCTCTCTCTCTCTCTCTCTTTATCTCTCTCTCTCTCTCTCTCTCTCTCTCTCTCTCTCTCTCTCTCTCTCTCTCTCTCTCTCTCTCTCTCTCTCTCTCTCTCTCACATGTGTGTGTGTGTGCGTGTGCGTGTGTGTGTGTGTGTGTGTGTGTGCGTGCGTGCGTGCGTGCGTGCGTGCGTGCGTGTGTGTGTGTGTGTGTGTGTGTGTGTGTGTGTGTGTGTGTGTGTGTGTGTGTGTGTGTGTGAGCGTTCGTGTACGTGCATGCGCGTGCGTATGTGTAGACAGATAAATAGAGCGGGGGCCAGGGTAAGGGACAGGCCGGCTACAAGTGTCAGCTGCTCTCACAACCACCTGTTTGAGAACACCTGTTGCTGATGGGTGAGAGGGGCTGAGGCAAGGAGGGGGGGGGGGGGATGGAGGGGACAAGTGAGCGCGATTTAGATGAAGATAATATGGAATATGGATAATGATAACTGATGTCACATTGGAAAAATAATAACAAATAAAAAAAAACAATACCATTTACGTGTACGATTGTGTAGGCCACGTGTGTGTTTCTGTAAGGAGGGGGAATAAATATTGGGAAACAGGAATAACAGAAAAAATAAAAGAACTTATTGATTCAGTTTTTCTCCACAGTTTCCTCGCGGAAAATCCGATACAAGAATAAGAAAAGGGATTTTAAGTTTCAGGTTAATATTGAAATTCTTGTTATTTATATGCCTCCCACACTCGTAGAAATAGCCAAGAAAAAGTGAAAAGTATCATCTCACAGGAAAAGGATCTATTTTAGCTCACACATTTATATTGAAAAGAGCTTTGATGTCTATGAGCGGAAACAAGCGAATTGGCATCTTCTCCTGATGACGTCACATATGTGGGTGGGACAATTGCGTCAGCTGTTTGTGACGTCACTCGCCAGTTGACAGTCTTTTATTCTATCTGTTGTTTTTAGGGTCTTAAATATTCTTGGATTCTATAAAGAAGATCAAGGGCTTTGCTTTTGTTGTTAATTTGATAGATAATAAACAAACAAAAAACATTCTTTCTATCTTTCTTAGTAATGTATTTTTTTATGAACTTCTTCATGAAAGGCTAGAATGATTTTGCTTTATTACGGACAATATAATATAAACTTAGCACAGAGAGACAGACAGGGAACACTTTATCTGGAGCAAACAGTTGAGCGTAAAGACGTGATGTGACATTGCATTTGTTGACGTGACAGTGCGCGTCTTACGGTTATTTGGCTGTTGATGTGAAATTGCATTTGTTTATATAAATTTTAAAGTATTTCCGTGTGATGGACTTGTACAATTGTCGGTTTCATATTGCATTTCTTGTCACAGGGACGTTCAGTCGATTCGCTTCAGTAGAGTCAGTCAGTTGTATTGTGCTCGGTAGGCTATTCAAAAAAGATTTGGTGGGATAACATGTATTGTTATTATTTGGAGATGATGTGCAGGTTCGACTGTGAGGGGGGAGGGAGGGAGGGAGGGGGGGGGGAGTGCGTGAGGGTGCGTGGGAGGAGGGGGGTATGGGAGAGGGCAGGGGAGATTAAAGGATGGGGGAGGATAGGGAGGGTAGAATTGGCACGTTGGAAGAGAGAAAAAAGTGGCAGGAAGTAAATGTGTGTGTGTGAGAGAGAGAGAGAGAGAGAGAGAGAGAAAAGAGAGAGAGAGAGAGAGAGAGAGAGAGAGAGAGAGAGAGAGAGAGAGAGAGAGAGAGAGAGAGAGAGAGAGAGAGAGAGAGAGAGAGAACTTTGTCTCGTGGGAAACAAGCCGAAAGTCCCACGCCCATCCAGACATCCTTAACATTTTTAACTCTTGTAAGAAACAAAATAAACAAAAGTTACGTGTTAGTATATATATATATATATATATAAATATATATATCTGTGTGTGTGTGTGTGTGTGTGTGTGTGTGTGTGTGTGTGTGTGTGTGTGTGTGTGTGTGTGTGTGTGTGTGTGTGTGTGTGTGTGTGTGTGTGTGTGTGTGTGCATATACATATATGTATATATAGATATATATATATATATGCATATTCATACACTAATAAAATATATAGGTATACATATACATATATATACATACATATATATGTATATATATGTATATATACATATATATATGTGTGTATATATATATATATATATATATATATATATATCAGGAATTTAGTGTTTCCACAATTTACATTTATATATACATACATAACATGATTAGACCTTCAGTTTATATTATAGATAGAAGCAAGAAGTAATAGTACTGAAATGGTCAAAATGTTAATAAGGTTTCAGAGGCATGTTGATAGATGACTGTGAACGTTGCAACAGAAGGTGTGCATAGCGAAACATGTTTGAAAGTATGCAAGATTTAGGTTAGTGCATGACTTCACCCGTATGCATGCATGACTATGCCCGAATAATTGTGTAGCTGTATCAGAATGAACAGTCACACCATAATGTATAAGTTTTGTTATGTGTGGATATGGATTTTGTACATGATATTGTATTTTTAGATAGAAATAGTGGATACCTTTTGGCATTTTTATTGTTATTGTTTATATATATGTATATATTTTTTTTTGCATTAACTTTTGTTTACTTGTAATTATTGTTCTAAAGTGTGTAGAAAATAAAACCCTCATTATCATTTCATTGTTACTTTGCTGCCCTTGCTGCTGGCTTATATACAACATGAATATATTTTACATGTTTATTTATAGGTATTATTCAAGAACAAGTCGGATTTAAAATATTTATGCCTCGCTCTTTTATGGCTTCTCTGTCGTTACATATAAACTGGGATACATTCTTAGCGCAAGTGATTTAGTTGTAATTACTGCTTAGATGCGTCTGGGCGTGAGTCACGGGCGCTTGGGCAGACGGGCGTGTGTTTAGGCTCTGATACAGCTGTGTAAGCAATATCTCCACTTCAAGTTCGAATATGTTTATAACATTCGGACACCAAGGATTTTGTTACGGGAGGGGAAGGGGGGGGAGGGTGGAAGGGAGGGGGTGGAGACGAGTAATTTTTCGTTTTTTTTTTCCAAAGGGAGGAGGAGGAGGAGGAAGGGGACGGGAGAGGTGGGGGAGGAGAGATGGGGGAGGGGTAGAGGAGGTGGAGGGAAATATGAAGAGAAGGAAAGAGAGGAGATGGAGAGTGTGTAGGAGGAGGAGGTGAATTGTTAGTAATAATAGTAATAGTAGTAGTAACAGTAGTATTAGTAGTAGTAGTCGTAGTCGTAATCGTAGTAGAAGTAGAAGAGGAGGATGGAACAGATGGAGAGAGGAAGGAAGGCGAAGTAGAATAAGAAGAGAAGAGTAAGAGGAGTGGAAGTGAAGGTGAAGAATAAGGAGGAAGAGAAAAAGAAAGAGAAGGAGGTAGAGCGAAGTGGGCCAGATGCTAATGTGTGGGCGCAAAGACACCAGTCACGAGGCGCTGTGGGCGGCTGAGGGTATGCCTTGATGTGAGACTTTATGGGCGTGTGTGGGCATCATGGGCTGTGTGGCGATAGGCGCGAGTGGTGGGCGCGGGGGGGGGGGGGGGGCTGGAAATCAAAGGTTCACTGTCTGCTCGACTTATTTTGGTGAACTTACGCGCTTGTTCACGGAAAGATTAATATATATGTATTGTGTGTGTGTGTATATATATGTATATGTATATATATGCATATATGTATATGTATATATATGCATATATATATATATATATATATATATATATATATATATATATGCATATATATATATATATATATATATATATATATGCATATATATATATGCATATATATATATACACATATATACACACATATATATATATATATATATATATATATATATATATATATATATACACACATATACACATATATACATATATACACATATATGTGTGTGTGTGTGTGTGTGTGTGTGTGTGTGTTGTGTGTAGGTGTTCACATGCGCGCGCACACACACACATACACACACACACTAGCGAGCACAGACAAGAGTGGAACAACCAATCCTAAATGAAAAAGAGAAGAGTTGAAGTTCAGATGACTAAGAGGAAGTGAGTGGGTGGGAGGAGAAAGAGAGAGAAAGAGTGAGAGACAGAGACGAAAAACACGAAACGAAAGCCAGAGGATGTGGGGAGAGAGAGAGAGAGAGAGAGGGGGAGAGGGGGGAGGGGAGGAGAGGGGAAAGAGGAGTAGGGCGCGGTTGTCTTTCAGAAGGACTAACAATGCACGGCCGGGCTCAGCCTTCCTTCTCGCGTGACACCAAACCACCTCTATTGGCGAGCGATCCTACCTCCCATGTTGGAGATGGCGGAGGTCTGTGTGTGTGTGTGTGTGTGTGTGTGTGTGTGTGTGTGTGTGTGTGTGTGTGTGTGTCGGATATGTATGCACCATCTGAGAAGGCTTGCCGAGGCATATGCACCAGCTGTAGCCACTGTCAGCGGTATATACAACGGATTATTCCATGGGTATAATAATAGCTGTAACCACTCTCTGTACTAATGCTCTCCCTCCTCAAGACAATTCTCTCGGGGGTGTCATACCAGCTGTGACCATACGTAAACCATCTGCATATACACCACCTAGCAATGCTTTCGACGGTGTAATGGCGGCGCGAAGTAGACACAGTACACCGTCTGAGCATTCTGTCAGAGATGTGTCACCAACTGCAACCTCTCTTTTATAGACACCAGCTGGGGTCTCTCTTGGAGGCATTTAAACCATCTGCGGTTGACCTGACCAGCTGACGTCTGGATCAAGCGATGCCAGAGCTCTTTTTTTTTTTTTTATTCTGCCTTAATTATTTTTTTTCTCTCTCGTCCCCTTTCCGCGCTCGTCTCTCTGGCAAGTTACGTCTTCATCTCCGTCTCGTCCGGTGGCTCGTCAGACGTCACGATAAAGAGCTGTTTAGATCATTACGGTCTAGTTTTCCTTGTCGGTTTTTTTTTTTTTTTTTTTTTTTGCCTCTCTTTTTTTAATGTACTCTTTCGCTCTCTCGGTCGGTTTCTGTTTCTCTCTTCTCTCGTTATCTCTCGTTTTTTTCTTTCTGTCTCTCTGTCTCTCTCTCTCTCTCTCTCTCTCTCTCTCTCTCTCTCTCTCTCTCTCTCTCTCTCTCTCTCTCTCTCTCTCTCTCTCTCCTCTCTCTCTCTCTTCTCTCTCTCTCTCTTCTCTCTCTCTCTCTCTCTCTCTCTCTCTCTCTCTCTCTCTCTCTCTCTCTCTCTCTCTCTCTCTCTCTCTCTCTCTCTTCTCTCTCTCTCTCTCTCTCTCTCTCTCTCTCTCTCTCTCTCTCTCTCTCTCTCTCTCTCTCTCTCTCTCTCTCTCTCTTCTTCTTCTTCTTCTTCTTCTTCTTCTTCTTCTCTCTCTCTTCTCTCTCTCTCTCTTCTCTCTCTCTTCTCTCTCTCTCTTCTCTCTTCTCTCTCTCTCTCTCTTCTTTCCCCCTTTATATACTTCGTTTCCATTTTTAACCTTCCTAAATGCTCTGTGGAAAGTTGATTAAAGCGAGAGAAAAAATGTACCCGATTTTTTTTTTTTTTTTTTTTTTTTTTTTTTTTTTTGTAAAGATGGATATGTACGGGTATAATGATCCGTGCGGGTTGGGTTTTTTTTAATACGTGGGAGGAAAAGGGGAAACATGCGGGAATCAAATTATAAGGCCGGAGGAACGAGGGAAAAGGGGAGGAGGAGCGGCTGGGTCGAGGGGAAAACGCCTCGCTTGATGAGGGGGACTGAATGACGAATGAGGGGGAGAGGGTGAGTTAGGGGGATAGGGGTGTTTAGAAGCGTTGTGGGGGCGAGGGAGTGAGGGGAGGGGAGAGCAGAGGCCTGCGAAGTATGAGGGAGTGAGGGGAGAGGGCAGCAGAGATCTGGGAAAGTATGAGGGGTAAAGTGAGACGGTTGTAGAGGCCTGTGAAGTATGAGGTAGTGAGGGGAGAGAGTAGCAGAGACTTGGGAGAAGTGACGGGTGAGAGGAGGGAGTATGAATGGCCTGGGAATTATGAGGGAGTGAGAGGAGGGAGTGGGAATGGCCTGGGAAGTATGAGGGAGTGAGAAGAGGGAGTAAGAGAGGCCTGGAGCGCGGGAGTGAGGGGGAAGGTGGGGGGCGGAGGGCGCGAGGGGAGTTGACACTGGTCTGTTTATCCGTTCGTGCGCACAGACGCACGTATGTGGGTCAGAAGCCGTCGCCGAGCGTCGAGGTAAAGGAGAGGAAGAGAAAGAGAATAAGATAAAGATAAAGAGAGAATGAGAGAGAGAATGAAGGAAAGTGTTAAGGAGAAGGGTCTAAGTTCTTTTTTAACAAAGGAGGCATTTATTATATCTCATTATTTTCAGTCTGAGAATGTAGTTTGTCAGGTAGAATAAAGGGTCGAGGCTCTATACATTCTTTGCAATTGCTACAATGAAACCTTTGGGGCATAAGATGCAGTTAAAGGTCAGCCATGCTTGGCCATGGAATTTTTGTCTCGCCGGCCGTCTGCCCACATCTTTCTCTCACCTCTCTCTCTCTCTCTCTCTCTCTCTCTCTCTCTCTCTCTCTCTCTCTCTCTCTCTCTCTCTCTCTCTCTCTCTCTCTCTCTCTCTCCCTCTCTCTTTCTCTCTCTCTCTCTCTCTTTCCTTTTCCTTCTCCTTCTCCTCCCCTCTCTCTCTCTCTCTCTCTCTCTCTCTCTCTCTCTCTCTCTCTCTCTCTCTCTCTCTCTCTCTCTCTCTCTCTCTCTCTCTCTCTCTCTCTCTCACTCTCTCACTCTCACTCTCACTCTCACTCACTCACTCACTCACTTACTCACTCTCTCACTCACTACGTTTCTCTCCCTCTCTGAAGGATCATGACCTACAGCCTAAATATTGTATCAGGACACACTAACACAGTGCCATTTAAACATCCCGGTCTTGTGTGTGCGTGTGTATGTGCGTTTATGCATGAGTGTTTATTGTATCAATTGTGTATACTAACGTGTGCGCCCACCTACGTGTACACCTCTCGACAGAATATAGTCCCTGTGCACACGTAATACACAGTTGCATAGAAATAAGCAAATTGGAGAAAAAAAGAGAAGGAAAGTTTTATAGCCATGTGTAAGTGACCACTAGTAACACAAGCCGCCTGTCCTGAACCCCCTCCCCCCTATCCTTCCCTCCATCTCTCTTCCTCTCTTTCTCTCTCAGTGTCTGTCTGTCTGGGTCTCTGACCTGTGTTAGGGAGGGGGGTATAGGGAGGGTAGTGGGATATGGGTAGGCGTGGGTGGGAGGGTAAGAAAAGGGGAGGAGCTAAGGTGGTCCTGCGAGAAAAGGGTTAAAAGTAAAAGGAAACTTGAGAAATGCCTCTTGTCTGCGTCTGGGAGATGGGGGGGGGGGGGGGGGAGAGGGCATTTGAAGAGAGTGGCAGACGCGTACACACGAACGCAGGCAGCAGGCAGAGGCCGATATGTATTGGGAAGTGAATGAGAAGGAGCGGGGAGATGGATGGAAGCTGGGAGGTAGCAAGGGTTAGAGAAAGGGAGGAGAGAAGCGGAGAAAAGTCGATGATGGAGGATAGAAACATGAACCACCAATAATTGAAAAAAATCACAGAGTTTTAAAATCAACTCTTGGCATTAAAAAATATATATGATATTGGATAGAGAATAAACCATAGTAATGACACAAATGACTCCCCAAGAATCCACAAAAAGACACACTCGCCCGCAATCCCACAATGACGAACAAATGAGCGAGGGAAACGCGCGCGTATCCCAAGTGAACATCGCCTTGCGTCCGTCCAGTCATCCTTTTCCCGTCTACTCGCACGCCCCTGTCATAAACATCAAACCAAAATCCTTTCCGTTGATTCCGCCGCATCCAGAGGGGTTTAGGATTATTCCAGAAGGAACGTATTACCCCCTAGTGCACGAGAGATTATAAACAGGATCTGGTTTCAAGTCGGTG
>NC_061854.1:13880636-13883136 GCF_019202785.1 Penaeus chinensis
ATTATTGAAATATTGAAGGTGTCTATTGACAAAAATCTAAATATTTATACATGTTCGAGGAAAAAGGATTAAGGAAAAGGCAAGGAAAGGGAGAGTAAACAGGGGAAGAGGTGAAAGGAAAGGAGGAGCAAGAGAGGAAGGGGGAGAGAAGGGGAAGGGTAGAAAGGCGAGGGAGAAGGCAGGTCAAGGACGAAGGGGAAGAGGGAGGGGGAAGAAGGAGAGGAGAAAGACCGGTGGAAGAGGAAGGGAAAGGTAAAAAGCGAAGGGTGAGAGGGAGGGGGAAGAAGGGGAGGAGAAAGACCGGTGGAAGAGGAAGGGAAAGGTAAAAAGCGAAGGGTGAGAGGGAGGGAGAAGCCGAGAAATAGATAAATCAAAAATTAGTGAAGATATTTAAAAAAAAAAGGGGGAAAAACAGAAAATAAAGAGAAGGATATAAGATATTTTAGGAAGAATATTAAGGAAACCAAAGTTCACGACCGGAAGTAAGAAGTGACGTTAACAGGTGAGCAAACGTCACGACCCACGACGCAATAGGGCTTCACTCTGTCTTTTTTTTTTTTTTAATGCGAGGCAGAAGGCGAGCAAGGTCAGCTTCTTGGCGCGAGGAGAAATAAGGTCACTCGTATTTAACAGGTGTGTGAGGTGAGGTCAGTTTTGCGACCTGAGGTGTGGGGAGGCGTGGTGTTTATCAGACGAGAATAAAAGGGATAAAAAGAAAATGCTTATTTGTGTTTCTTTTTTATTGTTCGTGTTATTGTGTTGTTTTCTTGTGGATGTGTGTTTGTGTGTCACTGTGAAGGTGGTGATTAAGTTGTGTGTTTTTGCGTTTGTGTGTGTGTGTGTGTGTGTGTGTGTGTGTGTATGTGTGTGTGTGTGTGTGTGTGTGTGTGTGTGTGTGTGTGTGTGTGTGTGTATGTGCTAATCATAGAAATAACTAATAATTCAGATGAAATACTATCCCTGAAAGGCAACTTACAAAGTATGTGATGTATTTAGCACACGAATAAAATACTTTAAAAACGGAGAAACCTCGTCTATTGATTATCCATTCCCAGTTCAACATGTATTGGAATCTATCCCATGTTTTATTTCTAATGATGCGCTTGAATAAGTCAGTCTGAATGTATTCCACTTTATCAAAACCAGCATATTTATAACAGAATACCACAAAATACATATACAATGTATATATGTATGTATATATGTATATGTATGCACACACACACACACACACACACACACACACACACACACACACACACACACACACACACACACACACACACACACACACACACACACACACACGCACGAACGGCCACTTGACATTTGGCACTTGGCATATGACACCCGACTTCATAAGAGTTGAAGACGCTGTCAAGCCGCTTGCACTTCAAACCCCTGAAAAGTTTCCTAGCAACACTGACAGCGCAAATTTTAGAATGTTTACGAAGCTTTGCAAAACTTCCAGTGTTGGAGTTAAGAGCTAATGGCAGAAGTTTGGCTTCGCGAGAGAGCCATGAAGTTGTGGAAGTTTCTTCGTTGTTGAGTGATCGGAGGAAATCGCTCATTATCTAGACGTCGAATCTTGTCAGATGTGAAGTTTGGAATGATTAGTTTACATAAATGCTATTATTGTTATTATTGTTATAGCAGGTGTTGTTGGTATTATTATTATCATTATTGTTATTGTTATTATTATTGTTGTTGTTGTTGTTGTTATTATTATTATCTTATCATTGTTAGCATTATCATTAGTATTATTATTGTTATCATCACATTCGTCGTCGTTGTCATCATCATCATTATTATTATCATCGCCACTTTTACTAATTATTGTCATTATTAGTGACGTTATCGCAGTCACATTATAAGTTTCGTTAATATCTGTAATTATCAATACATTATTATCATTATTACTGTCATCATCATTACCGGTAATATCTCTCATTACCGATGCCATTATCATTACAATCATCACTTTCATTTTTGCATTTTCTATAATTGTCTTTATTAATGATATTTACACACGTGTTCGTATCTCCCCCTGGCATACTTTATGAATTATCCATTTATGTTGCATTTCTGCTTTCGTTTTAATCTTGAATTTTCTTAATACCCCCCAAAAAAGATGATATTTTCTGCAACCTCTCCATGTTAAAAGCAAAAATACCTATCTTAGTTATTAAGCATATAAATACTTTAGTTAAGTTCATCACCATGTCGTAAGGAGAGTTAGTAAGGTCATTTAATGGATTTGCAACACCTCCTCTGATGCTTAAAGCTTTAATCATGTGCATACCTCTTGATATGAGATTGTGTGTGCGTGTGTGTGTGTGTGTGTGTGTGTGTGTGTGTGTGTGTGTGTGTGTGTAAGCGTTTGTCTACGCGTGTGTGTATTCTTTATTCAGTATATCCGTATAACCTTTTTATCATACAAAAATATGATATGTATTTTTGAATATATATATATATATACACTGTCTGCGAGTCAAGTATA
>NC_061854.1:13893136-13900636 GCF_019202785.1 Penaeus chinensis
TCTCTCTCTCTCTCTCTCTCTCTCTCTCTCTCTCTCTCTCTCTCTCTCTCCCTCTCTCTCTCTCTCTCTCTCTCTCTCTCTCTCTTTCTCTCTTTCTCTCTTTCTCTCTCTCTCTCTCCCTCTCTCTCTCTCTCTCTCTCTCTCTCTCTCTCTCTCTCTCTCTCTCTCTCTCTCTCTCTCTCTCTCTCTCTCTCTCTCTCACTCTCTCTCTCTCTCTCTCTCTCTCTCTCTCTCTCTCTCTCTCTCTCTCTCTCTCTCTCTCTCTCTCTCTCTCTCTCTCTCTCTCTCTCTCTCTCTCTCTCTCTCTCTCTCTCTCTCTCTCTCTCTCTCTCTCTCGAAGCTGTTGCTGATAAAGGAAGAAGAGATTAAGCGTAAAACAAATAAAATAAATGAATAAATGGAGAATAAAAATGCAACAAGAAGAAAGAAAGAAATCAGGCGCAACGACAAGAAGAAGAAGAAGAAGATTCCACAGTGAAATGACCTTGCCAGTCGCCACCACGCCCCCGCGCGCGCCGACCCCCTCCCTTCCCTCCACCTCCCTTCCCTTCCACCTCCCTTCCACCTCTCCTCCCACCCACCTCCCCTCCCTTCCACCCCTCCTCCCTTCCACCACCCCACCCTTCCACCCCTCCCTACCACCTCCACCTCCCCTCCACCTCTCCTCCACCTCGGATCCGTCCACTTGTCATAAGCACCACAGCAGATGGTGAAGGTGATAGTGAAGCCTACAGTGCCGCTCGTGGATGCAGTAGTGGCTTATGTAACGGGGGAAGGGAGGGGGGGATAAGGAGAGGGAGACTGGGTGTTTTTGGTTGTGGGGGGGGGGTGGGGGTGTTGTGTGGGGAGGGGAGGAGAGGGTGTTATGTGTGTGTTTGTGGAGGGGGGGGGGGGTTGTGTGTGTATGTTTGTGTATATGTGTGTTGTGTGTTTGTGCGTGTGTGTGTAGGGTGTCTGTATGTGTGTATGCGTGTGCATAACCTGTGTGTGCAAATCTATATTTATATATTTTTCTTAACGAATCAGTATCATGAGAAGAAAGGAGGAAAGAGGAAAGGAAGGGTAGAGACGGGTAGCTGAAGAAGAGATAAAAAAGGAAGGGAAAGGAGAAGGAGGAAAGAGGAAGAAAAAGAAGAAAAAGAAGAAGATGAAGAAGGGAGAAGAGGAAGAGGAATAATAATAATAAAAATAATAATAATAATAATAAGAAGAAGAAGGAGAGGAGGAGGGGGGGAGGAGCAAAGTTGGTGATTAGGCTAAGGAAGCCAATAGTTAGTAAATAAGTGAAAGTCAATATGATTTTCTGAAACGAATATCACTCTTAAAAGTCGTTGTGTAATGACAATGAGAAAGAAGGAAATTCTGAACTGTCGCTCATATTCAGAGACGCTTGGGACACCTTGAGCGGAGAGCCTGACCGGCATCTCGCGTCTGTCAGCCAACTGTCTCTGAATATGAGCGTGTGAGAGGGAGTTGAGAGAGACAGATAGACAGATAAATATATAGGGTTGAAAAGAAAAAAATAGATAACTAAAGCCGTTAGAAAGAAAAGCGATGGATAGCCAAATATACAGAAAGGTTAGATAGATAGATGGCCAGATGTAAAGATAGAGAGATAAAGAAAATATATGTAGATAGATAGAAAATATAGAGAGAGCCTGGGAGACAGGCAGAAAAAAAGGAATAAGAACGGCGGAGAAAACAGCGCATCAAAGCAAAACAAAATTACCGAAACAGAAAGTGAAAACACTCGCTTCCCGAATACCATTAGGGATTAAAAAAGACCTCACGCTATCACTAGAAGTTATTTTCACTCGCTGCTATTACTCTCTTTCTCTCTCTCTCTGTCAGTCATTCTCTCTCGCCCTTTTCTCTCTCTCCGTCTTTATTTCTCTCTTTCTCTTTCCTTCTCTCTCTATTTTGAACTTTCTTTTTTCTGTCTTTCTCTTCCATCTTCTCTGTCTTTCACTTTCCCACCCCCCTCTCTCTCTCTCTCTCTCTCTCTCTCTCTCCTCTCTCTCTCTCTCTCTCTCTCTCTCTCTCTCTCTCTCTCTCTCTCTCTCTCTCTCTCTCTCTCTCCCTCTCTCCCTCTCTCCCTCTCTCCCTCTCTCCCTCTCTCCCTCCCTCCCTCCCTCCCTCCCTCTCTCGCTCTCGCTCTCGCTCTCTCCCTCCCTCCCTCCCCCCTCTCTCTGTCCTTGTCTGACCTACGCTCCGTCTCACCTGTGTTGCCCTTAGGCGTTGTAGGGACTTGCGGAACGCGTGTTTTTTTTTTTTTTTTTTTCGTTCTTCATCTCTCGTTCTCTCTCTCTCTCTCTCTCTCTCTCTCTATATATATATATATATATATATATATATATATATATATATATCCCTCCCTCCCCCCCCCCCCCTCTCTCTCTCTCTCTCTCTCTCTCTCTCTCTCTCTCTCTCTCTCTCTCTCTCTCTCTCTCTCTCTCTCTCTCTCTCTCTCTCTCTCTCTCTCTCTCTCTCTCTTTCTCTCTCTCCTTTCGTCGATGATGGAATGGTTATAAAAAGACGAAGTAAATAAACCGATTAGAAGATGGACGATCTGAATATATTTGTAAACAATTGAATGAGTACCTTTATCTGGCGTCTCAAATCGTGGTATGTTTTCTTTGTCTTCGAAGCACCACCGAGTACCTTCACATACCGAGGCGATGACGCGGAAATACTCGATATTATAATACGCTTCCATCTTTATTACCTGCAACAAGCCTGTTTGCAATCTCGCCGTTGCACAGGTTCAGAGAAAGTGCTCATGTTCCTGTGACGAAGAATGTTCTGTCGTACAGTATCATGCACTGTCGGATCTGGGTCATGTTTGGTTGCCAGTGTGTAATGGTGTTCGTGATGATTCAATGTCGTATATATATTTTTTCCCCTTTCTCTCTGTCTCTCTTCATCTCTTTTTTCTTTGTATTTGTCTCTGTTTGTGGTTCTCATTTTCTCGTTTTTGGGGTGTTTCCTGTCAGTCTCTCTGGCTCTTCTCTCGTTTTCTGTCAGTCTGTCTGTATACCTGTCTGTTTGTCTTTCTGCCTGCCTGTCTTTTTTCCCTCCCTCTATGTTTCTTTCTCAAAGTCATGATGAACAAATAGACATAGAAGGTCCTCGGTTTCACGAATGGTTGACAAGAAAAAAATATTGCGTCTCCACACTTTGAAAGAAAAAACAACCCAAGGTGATTTGTTTTTTAAAGACTTTATATTGCGTTACGAAGGTTACCAGATACGTTGTTTTTAGGGGTAATTTTACACGTTACGTAAGAATCATTCTTCAATTATTTTCTTCTCCGATAAACGTGATCAGTTTTAGAAATTGAAAAGAACTTAATGACTTCATTTTTTTTTTGAATTATTATTCTTTGTCTCTATTTATTCGTATTATCCCTTTGTGATTTTTAACGAGCGTCGGTGATTTCGACCGGATATTACACAGTATCCAAAAGACGTTAATATTTGGAGAATCATTTTCGAATTCCAAGAGGGCATCGGCGATTTACATATTTTGTATTCGAGGACATGAAGTTATTTATCTCGGCTATTAATTGTAAAATGAGAAAATGATGGATATTAGGTATCGTACATACGGGGAAAATACACACACATGCAAACACGTACACGCGCACGCACAGCACACATACTCGCATCAAAGAAACAAAAAAAAAAAATGCGGACACACGTACAAAAACGGACTGACAAACAAACAAAGCACACCATCCCTTTCATTCCCAAACAAAAGCAAAAGAGAAGCGCCTATAAATACCGGCCACAATCGGAACGCGACCGTCTTTTGTTTTCCATCACAAAGCTCCCAATAAGCGCATCTGTAAAACCATCTTCACTCTTGTTATTGTTGTTTATTGTTGTTGTTGTTGTTGTTGTTGTTGTCCGTGGTAATTATAATGACCATGAACCTTCGCTTAAACGAGAGATAGTGTTTTGGAGTGGATGGTGGGGTGGGGGGAGGAGGGAGGGGGAGGGGGTAGAGAGAATGAGTTGGGGGGAGGGTATGGGAGTGGGGAAGGGAGTGGGGGGAGGGTATGGGAGTGGGGAAGGGGGTGGGGGGAGGGTATGGCAGTGGGGAAGGGGGTGGGGGAAGGTATGGGAGTAGGGGGAGGGTATGGGAGTGGGGAAGATGGTGGGGGGAGGGGAGGGGGTGGGCTACGGGGTTTGGGAGTGGGGGAGTGGGGAGGGAGGGTTATAGTCCGAGGGGTGGCAGGGAAGGTAGGGGAGGAGGGGAGATGGGGTGGGGGAGGAGTGGGGATAGTGAGTACATTACTGTGGAGTGTTTGGGATTTGTGGTTGTTAGCGTGCATTTTTTTTTTTTTTTTTTTTTTTTTTTTTTTTTGAGTTTTGGCAAAGGTCATCTTTTGTGGGTTTGTGTGTGATTTTTTTATGTACTCATTTTTTTTATTAATTTTTTTTTTTTTTTTTTTAGTGAAGCTCATAACTTGTAGTTGTATATGGATTTTGTTGAATTCCTATTTATATCTTCACTATGGGTTTAGTTTAGTTGCTATTTAACTTTTTTAACTTTTTTTTTTTATTTTATTTGCATGTGCCTCTCTCTATTTTTTTTTTTTTTTTTTTTTTAGCAAAGATTATATGTTATAACTGCATATCAAATTTTATAGTTTATTTTTTGATAAATGCTACGAGAGATTTAAAAAATGCAGAGTGACCAGTCGTATGTTGTAGTAATGGTGATAGACTTTTTTTTTTTCTTTTATATATTGAGGGAGAAACATTGTTCACGAAAAATTGGCAATTCTTTATTGACCGTTCGTATTTAACATTTCAAGGTGACTGGAGATACTGATGAATAACGGACAATATTCTTTCTTTAGTTCAGTGACGAGTTTGTACGAAGCTCGTACGATCGGATATAACTACTTCACACAATAATTTAGCACTGACCACCTGTGTATAGCGGCCACCTGTGTATGATGAGCACCTGTATACAAGAAATAAAAAAAAAAACGTACACTTGTCTATTTTGTTTATTTCATTATTACTTTCCGGGAATCGAAACCATAAGTGATGGAAAAGAGAGAAAAAAAAAATGGCGGTTTTAAGGGCGAGGGTGGTTACATCTGAAGGTCAAATGCAGTTACGAGTAGGGCTTTTACGCATATCGTTGGCGGGTAAGGAGGTTGAGGCCGTGGGGGGTCGAGGAGGGAGGGAGAGAGAGAGAGAGAGAGAGAGAGAGAGAGAGAGAGAGAGAGAGAGAGAGAGAGAGAGAGAGAGAGAGAGAGAGAGAGAGAGGTAGTGGTGCAGTCTACGAATTTTTCTGGCTTTCTCGCTGTGGTTTTCTCTCTCTATTTTTCCCTTCTGTTTCTTGACATTTCTCTCTCTTGCGTTATTATTATTTTTATCCTCTCTCTCTCATTCTCTCTGTCTCTCTCTCTCTCTCTTCGTCTGCCCCTCACCCCCCTCGCTCAAAAAAAAGAATGAAGCCTTCAAGTGCATATATATATATATATATATATATATATATATATATATAAATCTATAAAAGGAGATGGGGGTTAGGGGGAGGGATACCCAATACCCAGATATACCATACAGACTCACCCACCCCCGCTGTGGACCATGGTAGCCTCGGGCCCCTTTCACCTCGCTTATAATTATGGCCTCGGGTAAGCGATCGGGGCATCAGGTTGTTAGTTATTGATGATGATGAACTTGGGTGAGTGTGCCCTCTTGTTTTCGCTTGGAAAGGGGAAAAAGTGAGGAGAAGCGATAGGGAGAGGGATAGGAGAGGGAGAGGGAGAGGGCGAGGGTGAGGGCGAGGGCGAAGGAGAGCGAGAGGGGAAACGAGAGGGAGAACGAGATGGCGAGAGTGTGGCTTATGAAAAGCGAGAGGAGGGGAAGGAGAGGAGAGGGTGAGGGAGAGCATAAGGAAAAGGGATAGGGAGAATGAAAGGGGAAGGGGAATGGGAGGGTGTGGGTGAGAGAGAGAGAGAGAGAGAGAGCGCGATGGATAGGGGTGGGAGAGGGAGGCAAGGAGAGAGATAGAAAGTGTGAGGGAGAGAGACGGACGTTCGGATGATGTTCACGTCATTTTAATTTTCACGTATGCTTTCGGTGAAATAGGTAAAGAAGACTTTGTTTCCATTATACCTTTTCTTAATCCAAGCAAAGAAAAGAAGAAAGGAAGAATGAAATAAATAAATATACACACGTTAATACTTTATGAGCAAGATCCAGTAAAAATCAAGCGTTTTAAATCTGCGAAAGAAAAGATGATTTCAGCCAAAATTTACTCAAGCGAAATTTGTCCGTCGGACCGCTAGCGAGAGAGGCGGAGGCGGCAGTAGCGGTCATCGTCGGGGGCAGGAGGGAGAGGAGGGGGCAGTAGCGGTCATCGTCGGGGGCAGGAGGGAGAGGAGGGGGCAGGAGGGAGAGGAGGGGTTAAGAGGGGGTAAGGAGAGAGGGGAGAAAGCAGGGGGGGGTAAGAGAGAGGAACGTAGATAGGGATGAATGGAATGAGACGAGGGGATTGATGGGTAAAGGGAGAGGGAAGGGGGAAGAGAGAGGGAGAAGGAGGAGAAGGCAAGAAGGTAAGGGGAGGAAGTAGGAAACACGATGGAGGAGAGCAGGAGACAGGAGGAAGATGTGGGAGAGTGGAGGGTGAGGGAAACGGGAAGAGGGAGAGGGTGGGGGAAGAAAAAGGTAAGTGAAGGGGGAGTGGGGAGGGCAGGGGGCCGGGAAGGGAGGGGCGCAGGAGGCTACAGGAAGGGAGGGGGAGGGAGGGGAACCGGCCCTACCTGTTCTTGAAGTAGAATTTGACCTTTGACCCGAGGGTCATGCGACCTGCCCGATGACCTATGTTAGAAAAGAAAAAAATCATAGAGTGTGAGTTGTCCTGGTAATTAGGAAAAGAAAATGGAGAGGAGAGAAGGGAGAGGGAGAGAGAAAAAGTAAGAGGATGGAGAGGAGGGAAGGAGTGAGAGAAGCAGGAAGAGAGGGAGAGGAGTAGGAGGGAGAGAGAAGAACAGGAAGATGGAAAGACAAGAGTAAAGGAGGAAAGGTAGACGGTAGAAGGGAAGGAGGGAGAGAGAAAATCGGTAAAGGGGGAAAGAGAGAGAAGGGAGGGAAGGAAGGAGAGAGGAAGAGAGGGGGGAGGGGGATTGGCGCGTGTTGAGGTTGTAGGAGGTTGCCAAGTTCAGAATAAAGTGAAAGTTTGTTCTAATTCTTTTTTTTTCTTCATATTTCGCGTTTCTACATAACGCACTAAGGGGAAACTCAGAATGAAAAAGAAAAAAAAAAATATTATAAATCTGAAATTCTTCTCGATTTCGATTTCACACTTCATATAAGTCTCAGATAAAAAAAAAATTGAAACAAATGAGAAAAAGCGTATTTGCAACAAAAAATAAAAATTAAAAAATTTCCACAGCGTCACCAACGGAACCCTGACCCAACTAAAGCTGGGAAAGTTGTCGTGAATTTAGCTTCGTGTAGGCGGAAGGCTAGC
>NC_061854.1:13925636-13928136 GCF_019202785.1 Penaeus chinensis
CACACACAGACACACAGACACATAGACATAGAAATACAGACACGGGTGAGACAGACGCACACGACAGACAGACGCAGACACACCTCGGGGCGTTATGACATTAGAACACTCATTCCTTAACTACTAGATGTAGACACACACACAGGCACAACTACCCACTTGGAAACAATAAGCGATAATACGTCTACAGACCGACACCACAGAACAAAACAAACTCTCAAACACCAGAATATATCCTCCAAGAAAAATGCACTTTTAAAAGTAGCCTTTCCTTCCCAACTTTATGACACACAGGTAAGGGCATATAACCAGAACTTCAAGGAAAGGCATATACAGGTAAGTGTGCGGAAGATAACGCACAATGCTCGCTCCAGTTTAAACGAACCCACCAAGTAACAATTAGTGTAGGACTATCTGGGATGGAGCGAAAAGATACAGTAAAAATGTATGGTAATAAGCCTATGCGTTTGTTTTTAGTCCACTGTTCTTTTAGCGACGTATGTAGGCTATGCGTTGATTATTTCCAAATTCTTTTTTTTTTTTTTTTTTTTTTACACTTGGTTATTCATTTTCTTCGTATTAAAGAATTGGTCTGTGTTTCTAGAGATCCAGTTTATCAAGGCTTCTCCGTGATTCAGTTAAAAGTAATAATAATGCCGCTGGAAATATTAAGTACCGTAGATACTACTAATTACGATAAAAGCGACAAGAATAATTAAAGAGAAGATGGATAGATAACCCTATTATAAACGAGCATAATGATGAACACAATGATAACAGCCACTGCACTAAACATAAAGAACTCGCGTACCTTCGCCAGAGCAAACACACTCCCCCAAGGCACCTGTACACACAACGTAAAAGGTGCGCTTCCCTGTACTGTAGTGTCATTGTAGTGTGTGCCCTCGAGGTGTAGTTAAGGAATGAGTGTTCTAATGTCATAACGCCCCGAGGTGTGTCTGCGTCTGTCTGTCTTGTGAGTCTGTCTCACCCGTGGCTTAACCCCGTCTGCGCACACGTGGAAATACAAGGCTTAAATTATAGATGGGGTTTTGCTATTTATGGCGTGGAGTTGTACTGTACAGACTTCCTTTGGGGATGAATTTTGCCGTGGGATTGTGTGTGTGTGTTTGTAAGGGGGGGGGGGTGGATGAGTGTTTAGTTTGTTGTATTTCCTTAATTTTGCATCTCTCTCTCTCTCTCTCTCTCTCTCTCTCTCTCTCTCTCTCTCTCTCTCTCTCTCTCTCTCTCTCTCTCTCTCTCTCTCTCTCTCTCTCTCTCTAAATCTATCTAGCTATCTCTATCTCTCGATTTATCTTTCTTTCAAGATTTCTTCCTCTCTCTCTCTCCTTCCCTCCCTGTGCTCCTTCTCTCACTCCCGTCTCTTCTTCCCGTACTCCTTTCCCCCTTTTCCCTTCATGTATACATCCCTCCTCCCTCCTTCCCTCCTTTCCTGTCTCCATCTCTCTCTCTCTCTTATTCCCTTCCACATTTCCGCCTTCCCATTCTCCTCATTCTTCTCTTCTCATATAGTGTTAGTAAATAAGAAAAAAAAAAAAAAAAAACATTCATATGTATATGCTTGCGTGTGTATTTTCGTGGGTACCCATTCGTGCTTGCGTGCGTGTGTATATGCACGTGTGCTTGCATTTGAGTAGTCATCATCGCATGCCACTACATCTTCATAAAGTTATGTACCTGTTATTAAGCAAGGCCTGGAGCTACAAGCCTAAGGGCGTATGTATACTCGCGGCTCTTAACCCTTTGTTATTAGCAATTCTCATTTTTTCTCATATATTTCTCGTTTATCGCTCGTTTATCAAAATCTTATTTTTGTTATCTTCATACAGGAATTTATGTACAATTTACGGGTATTTTAAAGGTCCTTTCCTTTAGTTAGTGATTTATAGGACTCGGCACAGAAAACGTGTTCTCGGCACCACGCGCCAATTATAGGGGAAACTGCACTAAAGTTACTCCTCCTACATAATTATTATTGGAACTTTAGTATGAAATACTCACGACGCTTTTAGTTTTTTTTCCCCCTTTCAGTCTTGCTTATGTTTACCTTCCAGCTTCCCTTAAGGCCAGAAGGAGGGGTGAGGGGGAGGGAGGGAAGGAGGAGGAGAGAATGTTAAGGAGAAATATGATAACGAAGCGGTGAGCGAGAAAAACGCCTAGAGAAGGAAAGGAAAAGAGAGACAGATCGACAGACATACAGACAGACAGACAGACAGACAGACAGACAGACAGACAGACAGACAGACAGACAGACAGACAGACAGACAGACAGACAGACAGACAGACAGACAGACAGACAGACAGACATACAGAGACAGACGGACAGACAGGTTAACGGGCGGATACACAGAGAGAGAGAGAGAGAGAGAGAGAGAGAGAGAGAGAGAGAGAGAGAGAGAGAGAGAGAGAGAGAGAGAGAGAGAGAGAGAGAGAGAGAAAAGGAATAAGGTTAACAAAAAAAGGAAGACAGAGCGAACAC
>NC_061854.1:13930636-13948136 GCF_019202785.1 Penaeus chinensis
CTTGTCGTCGAGGGAGGGAGGGGTAGAGAGGGAGGGGTGGAAGGGAGGGAGGGAGGGAGGGAGGGAGGGAGGGAGGGAGGGAGGGGGAGGGAGGGTGGAAGGGAGGGAGAGAGGGAGGGGGAGGGGGTTGAAGGAGGTAGGGAGGGAGGGATGGGAGGAGATGGTGGGAAATGGAAGGAAGAGAGAGAGAGAGAGAGAGAGAGAGAGAGAGAGAGAGAGAGAGAGAGAGAGAGAGAGAGAGAGAGAGAGAGAGAGAGAAATATCGCCATTACTCTTCAAACAGATTAACCCTGTTAGCGCTAGGGGGTTCTTGCCTCTAATTTGCCTCATTTTTCATCAGCGAAATATTTTTTTCTCTCTCTCTCTTCGTGTCACATACGCTGCCCATTAGTCCCACCTCTTTCTCCCCCTCCCCTCCTTCCCTCCCTCTCTCCCCTTTCCCCCCTCCCCTCCCTATCTCTTCCCCCTCAGCTTCCCCTTAACAACCTCTTACCCCCCCCCCCCTCCTCTTTGCGCTGCGCTTCCCTCGCCTCACTTGTCCTGTCGTTGATCCGGGAGTGGTTTAGTCTCCAGACGAAGCTCTAGAGGCAGCTTCGTTTCGTGTGATTATTGTAATTGTTTTCTCTCGTGTATAGTCATTACGTACTATAACGCCTCTTGTAAACTGAGATTTTCGTATGTTTTCCAAATCCGTTGGAAATGATGCTCGAAATTGTTCATTCACCGTCGTGAAACGGCTATAAAAGTGGTTCGACAGATCAAGAAACGGGCATTTATATCATTCTTTTCACGCTAAACGGACCGGCGTGTGTCAGCGTGAAGCACAAGGTCGCCACGCGCCTCAGGTCACGCGTGGTTGCCAGATGCCGTCGGTTTGAAAGATGTATTTAATTTTTTTTGAGGGGCTTATTTTAATTTATGTGATCGTTTTATTTTTATTTTCATCTTGTCGTCGGTAGATATATCGTCTACTAGACACTTTTGCATTAGTTCTTAATAAGGTCTAAATGAGGTCCTAGAAGGAGAGATGATGTGATTGTACTTTACATAGCACGCAATGATAGAAAGGAGAGATGCGAAATTAAGGATAGAGGCAGACAGAAAACATGCAAAATGCGAAGGGAGTGAATGAACTAGTGAAAAAAAAACGACTTGTAACACTACCTCACCTATGGTTATGACTCCTCCCTTAAAAGAAACGAAAATGCTACCTTCTTTCCCACACTACTAATTATCACTTCACGCATGTACGACCCATAGCCCCTCTCACACCCCTGCCCCATCCCCACCCCGTCCTCTCCCCTCCTCTCCCTCTTCCACGACGTCTGCCACACACCTTCCCCCCCCCCCCCCACACGACCCCAGCTCCGATTCCTCTCCTATGTGCCTCCTTTCTATTTTAAACTATCTCAACAATTCCTATCTCTCCCCTTTTCTACGACCCCAACCCCACTAAGTCTTTTACGACCCACCTA
Organism: Penaeus chinensis; assembly: GCF_019202785.1. Classification (NCBI taxonomy): domain Eukaryota; kingdom Metazoa; phylum Arthropoda; class Malacostraca; order Decapoda; family Penaeidae; genus Penaeus; species Penaeus chinensis. Next base: position 13,932,112 of record NC_061854.1, read on the forward strand.
CTCCCCTTCCTCATGCCTACCCACGCTGTACGACCACCTTCCACTACCTTCTACCTCCACCCTCTCCTCTCCCTTCCCCTCCCTTCCCCTCATGTCACTCTCCCTCCCCTCAGCAGCATCACGACCTTCCCCAACCTCCCCCCCGCCCCTCCTATTCTCAGTCTTTTGCCCATTCGCCTCACTCTCACTTCACCCCCCCCCCCCCCGCCATCCATGTCCCCCTTCATCTCTTTAAACCCCCTCTTCCTCTCCCTCTCGCTCCTCTTCTCATCCCCAGCAGCATCACGACCCCTGACATACAACGACTTCTCCTACTCTGTCTCCCCTCCATCTCTGTTGCGACCCCCTCCCATCCCCTCACGCTTCTCCCCCCTCCGCTTCCCTCACTCATTTCCCCCTTCCCCCTCCATCAATCCTCTCTCCTCCTCTTACCCCCTTCCCCAATTCTTCACCCCTCCATTTATCTCCCTCTTCCCCTCTTACCCCTTCTCCCTATCTCTCCAACCCTCCTTCTTCCCCTCATCCCCCCCCCCTTCCCCAGCATCACCACGACCCATCAGCAACAGACAACGACCCGACGACCCGGTCATTCTCAGCGAGCGATCTTTGGACGCGTTGCGTAGACCGACGACCGTCCTGCCGCTCTTGACCTTGCGGCTGCGGTCGAAGCTGCGGTTGCGGGTGGAGAGGGAGGGGGGAGAGGCGAGGAAGGCGGAGGGGGGTGTAGGTAAAGAGGGAGGGAGGGAGGGAGGGAAGGGGGGAGGGATGGAGAGAGGGATGGCAGGAGGGAGGGATGGAGAGAGGGATGGAAGGAGGGAGGGATGGAGAGAGGGAGGGATGGAGAGAGGGATGGAAGGAGGGAGGGATGGAAGGAGGGAGTGTAGGGAGGGAGGGTAAATAAAGAGGGAAGCTGGAGAGGTTAAAATTGGCGCAGGGAGGGAGTGAGCGAAGGGAGATGCATGTTTGCGGGTCTTTATGAGTGCTTACCTACCTGCTTACCTGTCTGCTTATCTCCTCGCTGCTTGTATCCTTGTCATGTATGTCTGCCTACTATCCTACTTGATTTATTGCTTACCTGCCGACCTGCTTGCTTACCAACCCACCCCCTTAAGTACCTGCTTGCCTACCTCCTTACTTACCTACCCACCTGCTTACCTTCCCGGTCGCTTACCCACCTCCCTGCTTACCTACTTACCTACCTGCTTACCTACCTCCCCACCTGCTTACCTTCCCACCGGCTTACCCACCTCCCTGCTTACTTACTTACTTACCTGTTTTCCTACCTACCCACTTGCTTTCCTACCTACCTCCCTGCTTTTCTACCTCCCTGCTTGCCTACCTACTCACCGGCTTACCCACCTCCCTGCTTACCTACCTACCTCCCTGCTTACCTACCTACCTCCCTGCTTACCTACCTACCTCCCTGCCTACCTACCTACCTCCCTGCTTACCTATCTAGCTACATAGCCTTCAGAGTGACACTCCCTACCCCCCCCCCCCCCTAAAAAAAGTATCGTAATGGCATACTGTCTCCCTGACACTTTCCTTCCCCTTGCATTAAAATCTTTGCCGAGTCGCTTCATTACATGGCATGACACCTATTTCTTGGTCGGTGTCATGTGTCAAGTGGTTGCTACCGGCAGGGGAGAAGGGGGAAGGGGGAAGGGGGAAGGGGGAAGGGGAAGCGAAGGTGAAAAGGAGGAGGGGAAGTGAAGAGGTGAGGGGAGGAGGAAAGGGGGGGAGGGTGGGGGGTAGATGAGGGGGGGGACTAATTGCGTGTCTATGTTGTTAGATTAATATGTGGTGCGTGTTGATGCAGGTGCGGTTATTTTTTATGATTGTGGGTATGTGCGTAGATGGAACGTAAACACACACACACACATACACATACACATACACATACACATACACACACACACACACACACACACACACACACACACACACACACACACACACACACACATGCACACACACACACACACACACACACACACACACACACACACACACACACACACACACACACACACAGACACAGACACACACACACACACACTCACTCATATATATATATATATATATATATATATATATATACATATATTGAGAGAAGACATCCTCAATTCCCCTTCATTCCTTTCAGACTGAACAAAAAAAAAAAAAAATAAAACGCATAAATAAAAGGAAAATACAGACAGATGTCAAAGGTCATTCCACTCCTAAAGATAGATTGTTTTGCATAATCCTTCCCTTTAAAACAACCTTCCTGAGAGCTATTACTCCCCGATGTCTAATTATTTCCCCAAGATCGATAATGATAATGATGATGGTGATAGCGATGGTGACAATATTGATAATGATAATGATGATAACAACAGTAACGCTAGTGATAGTGGTCATAAATAGTACTAGTATTAGTACTATGAATGGTAATATTCATAATAACGATGCTAATGAGGGTGATTATAATTATGTTAATGATATTTTAATTATTTATCAATATGGTAAAGATAATGATTATGACCATAATGGTAATAGTTATTATGGTAATAATAATAATAGTTGTAATAACGCTAATGTTCATAATCATGATAATCTCAATACAAATAATGACAATATTCTCCAATAATAACAATAGTAATAATGATAATCGTAATGATCATGATAATGATAATGACAATTCCTTCTCTCCCTACCCCTCCCCCTCTCCCCCTCCCTATTCTCTCTCTCCCTACCCCTCCCCCTCTTCCCCCTCCCTATTCCTTCTCTCCCTACCCCTCCCCCTCTTATTGCTCTCCCTATTCCTCCTCTCCCTACCCCTCCCCCCTCTTGTCCCTCCCTATTCCTTCTCTCCCTACCCCTCCCCCTCTCCCCCTCCCTATTCCTTCTCTCCCTACCCCTCCCCCTCTCCCCCTCCCTATTCCTTCTCTCCCTACCCCTCCCCCTCTTATTGCTCTCCCTATTCCTCTCTCCCTACCCCTCCCCCCTCTTGTCCCTCCCTATTCCTTCTCTCCCTACCCCTCCCCCTCTTCCCCCCTCCCTATTCCTCCTCTCCCTACCCCTCCCCCTCTTCCCCCCTCCCTATTCCTCCTCTCCCTACCCCTCCCCCTCTTATTGCTCTCCCTATTCCTTCTCTCCCTACCCCTCCCCCTCTTATTGCTCTCCCTATTCCTTCTCTCCCTACCCCTCCCCCTCTCCCCCCTCCCTATTCCTCTCTCCCTACCCCTCCCCCTCTTATTGCTCCTCCCTATTCCTTCTCTCCCTACCCCTCCCCCTCTCCCCCCTCCCTATTCCTCCTCTCCCTACCCCTCCCCCTCTATGCCCTCCCTATTCCTTCTCTCCCTACCCCTCCCCCTCTTATTGCTCTCCCTATTCCTTCTCTCCCTACCCCTCCCCCCTCTATTGCCTCCTCCCTATTCCTTCTCTCCCTACCCCTCCCCCCTCTTCCCCTCCCTATTCCTTCTCTCCCTACCCCTCCCCCCTCTTGTCCCCTCCCTATTCCTTCTCTCCCTACCCCTCCCCCTCTCCCCCTCCCTATTCCTTCTCTCCCTACCCCTCCCCCTCTCCCCCTCCCTATTCCTTCTCTCCCTACCCCTCCCCCCTCTTCCCCCTCCCTATTCCTTCTCTCCCTACCCCTCCCCCTCTTATTGCTCTCCCTATTCCTCCTCTCCCTACCCCTCCCCCCTCTTGTCCCTCCCTATTCCTCCTCTCCCTACCCCTCCCCCTCTTATTGCTCTCCCTATTCCTTCTCTCCCTACCCCTCCCCCTCTTATTGCTCTCCCTATTCCTCCTCTCCCTACCCCTCCCCCCTCTTGTCCCTCCCTATTCCTTCTCTCCCTACCCCTCCCCCTCTCCCCCTCCCTATTCCTCCTCTCCCTACCCCTCCCCCTCTTATTGCTCTCCCTATTCCTTCTCTCCCTACCCCTCCCCCTCTTATTGCTCTCCCTATTCCTTCTCTCCCTACCCCTCCCCCTCTTATTGCTCTCCCTATTCCTTCTCTCCCTACCCCTCCCCCTCTCCCCCCTCCCTATTCCTCCTCTCCCTACCCCTCCCCCTCTTATTGCTCTCCCTATTCCTTCTCTCCCTACCCCTCCCCCTCTTATTGCTCTCCCTATTCCTCCTCTCCCTACCCCTCCCCCCTCTTGTCCCTCCCTATTCCTTCTCTCCCTACCCCTCCCCCTCTCCCCCTCCCTATTCCTCCTCTCCCTACCCCTCCCCCTCTTATTGCTCTCCCTATTCCTTCTCTCCCTACCCCTCCCCCTCTTATTGCTCTCCCTATTCCTTCTCTCCCTACCCCTCCCCCTCTTATTGCTCTCCCTATTCCTTCTCTCCCTACCCCTCCCCCTCTCCCCCCTCCCTATTCCTCCTCTCCCTACCCCTCCCCCTCTTATTGCTCTCCCTATTCCTTCTCTCCCTACCCCTCCCCCCTCTTGTCCCTCCCTATTCCTTCTCTCCCTACCCCTCCCCCCTCTTGTCCCTCCCTATTCCTCCTCTCCCTACCCCTCCCCGATCTGCCTTCTCTCCCTACGCCTCCCCCCTCTTCTTCTACCCCCTCTCCCCCCTCCTTCTTCCCCTCCCCTCCTTTCCCCCTCCTGCCTGGCGATGGCTCGTGGCAACTGTATAGGCAATCACTGTCAGTCATTCTCGAGGAAAGGGTTATGTCCTGTTTCGGGCTTTGGGTAATTGTTGGTTTTATTATGTAATACCATAGGGCTTCAGACCTGCCCCCCTCCCGTCTCCCCCTCCCTTCCCTCCCCCCCTCCCCTCGTCCCTCCCTCTCCGGTGCTGTGTTGTCATGTTTACCCGCTTGTTTTCTCCTATAAATCTTCCTCGTCTCCTTCGCCTTACCATTTTCTTCTCTCCCTTTCTTTCCCCCCTTTCCCTTTTTCTTCCTCCTCCTCATCATCATTATCATTATCATCATCATCATCATCACCATCACCATCACCATCACCATCACCATCATCATCATCATCATCATCATCATTATCATCATCATCACCATCACCATCATCATCACCACCATCATCATCACCATCATCATCATCATCATCACCATCATCATCATCACCATCATCATCACCACCATCATCATCATCATCACCATCATCATCACCATCATCATCATCATCACCATCATAATCATCATCATCATCACCATCATCATCATCATCACCATCATAATCATCATCATCATCACCATCATCATCATCATCATCATCCTCGGCGGAGATGCAAGTTCGCTCTTCTTCTTGGGATTGAATTGTGGTTCTTTGATTCCCTTTCTCTCTCTCTCTCCCTCCTTCCGTCCTTCGCGCTCTTTCTCCCTTCCTCTTTATCGTCTTTCCTCCTTCCTTCCCTCTTTCTCTCTCTCCCTCTCTCCTTCACTCTTTCAATCTCTCTTTCCTTCTCTCCCTCTTTCCCTCCCTCCTTCCCTCCCTCCCTTTCCACCCATCTATCAGTCATCGCACCCTCTCCCCTCTCATCCCTTTAACTCCCCTCACTTCCTCTCCCCTTTTTAAATCCCCACCTCCCTCTCTCCTCCCCCTTCCCCCCTTCCCCCTCTTCCTCCTCTTCCTCCTTTCCCCCCTCTTCCTCCTCCTTCCCTCCAACACAATTCAGAGAATTCCCGAACTATTTCAAGCCCGGGTATATGCGTCTCCTTCGATGCTCCCCCGCACAAGGCGTCGAAAAGTGGCTCGGAGCGATATAGTTTTGTGGTTAAGAATACATTACTGAGGTTTTGTAACACCCCCCCTCCCTCCCTCCCTCCCTCCCTCCCTCCCTACTTACTATCCTGCTCCTCCCCCCCCTTCCTCCCTCCTCCCCATACCCATCCATCCCCCCCATCCCCTCCGGCTCAGAGCGGTCACCGAAAGAGTAACGTTATTTTTTGAACGTTATCTGAACTTCGTTATGTTCGTAGTGCTGTTTCTTTTCCGGGGGGAGGGGGGGAGGGGGAGAGAGGATGTGTATTTTGATGTTGTTGTTTTTTTTTGTTGTTGTTTGTTGTTTGTTTGTGTAATGCCACGCTCGGAGAGGAAATGCCAAGCGAACGTTCCACTTTATTTTTTTTTTCTTATCTCTTTCTTCTTTGTTTTTTCCTTCTCTCTCGGCTTACTTTTATTCTCCTTCTCTCTCTTCTTCTTCTTCTTCTTCTTCTTCTCTGCCTCTTTCTGCTCTTACTATTTTAGGAACGATTTTATTGGCAACGAAATATCTGGTTATCATTTTCACCGGAGTAATAAAAGAGAAGTAATTAATCTTGGTATGCTTAATGGTAAAAAAAATCATTCCAGTAATAATTCACTTTTGTTTATATTACGGTACTCGTAATGAAAAAAATAACTTGACTGAAAAGTGTATTGAAATCATTCAAAAGATGTTTTTGTGAATGGATAAGAATAAACAAAAATATATATCGGTATAGTCATTTTTATTCGATTAAAAAAGGCAAAGATAATATATATAAGATTGATATTTTTTTTTTCCTCAAGATATTTTCTTCGAATAAACAGGTATTGTATCAATGTCAGGGATTTTCTATCTTCCTTATTATTGTTTTTCGTCTCTTTGTTCAGTTTATTTCTTTTTTCTGTCTGTTCGCCTCCTTTCGCATTCGACCCCTTGTCTCTCCTTCACTTTCTATCTTTCCCTCTCCCTTTTTTTTCACTTTCTCTCTCTCTCTTTCTCTCTCTCTCTCTCTTTCTCTCTCTCTCTCTCTTTCTCTCTCTCTCTCTCTTTCTCTCTCTCTCTCTCTCTCTCTCTCTCTCTCTCTCTCTCTCTCTCTCTCTCTCTCTCTCTCTCTCTCTCTCTCTCTCTCTCTCCCTCTCCCTCTCCCTCTCTCTCTCCCTCTCCCTCTCCCTCTCCCTCTCCCTCGCCCTCTATCCCTCCCTCTCCCCCTCACTCTCCTTCTCCCTCTCCCTCCCTCTCCCTCTCCCTCTCCCTCTCCCTCTATTCCTCCCTCTCCCTCGCCCTCGCCCTTTATGCCTCCCTCTCCCCCTCACTCTCCCTCCCTCTCCCTCCCTCTCCCCCTCCTTCTCCCTCACTCTCCCTCCCTCTCCCTCTCCCTCTCCCCCTCCCTCTCCCTCCCTCTCCCTCCCTCTCCCTTTCCCTCTCCCTCCCTCTCACGCACTCGCACTTGGAGCCAACAGGTGTCAGCGCTGGACTACAGGTGCTGCTTAAATATGTAACAACTCCAGTATATCGTTATCCTTGCTGGAGAAAAAACGGAAAAGAATGCTTATCATATAGCGTCATGTCATGTTCCTTTTCTACTCGACTTATTCTCACATTTGTTACTTCTTATTATATATCATGTCCTATTTTTAATATCATTTCTGCTACATTTTTTTCAGTGTTTATATACCTTTTATTAGTTCGCTATAAACGGAAAAGCCGGATCATTTGATCTTCATTAAAACTTTTTTCTTCTTTTCTGATCAGAATAACAAATATAGTTAACGAGAATACTCCTTATTATTTTTTTTATACTTGAAAGTATTAATTGCAACGGCTGTTTTATTCTAAATAATTTCGGCTTCTTTTTTTTTTTTTTTTAGTTTCATTTATTGTTTTTATCAGAGGCGCACTTGTATTTCGCACGTCGTTTTCATTCTTGTTTTTTTTCTATACGAATTAATGATCGAAAAAGTTAAACAAGTGAACAAAGAGTAACCGAAAAACGATTATAAATTTGTAGTGGCCGTATTTTTAACTAATAATTGGAAGGTAGAGAGTGGAAAAATCGTTATGAATTCGTCTTCTCTTTTGTATTTTTTAGAGAGGATGATCATAAAATAGTGCAAAAAAAAAAAAAAAGTCTGTGAATTTTGAGGTCTTGAAACAGTTTATTACTATGCATTTCTATATTTGAAAAAGGAATGCAAGAAACAAACAGTATTTTCTAAGGCGGATGTAGGGGCGGAGAGAGAGAGAAAAAAAAAATTGAAATATCTAAAAATTTACCTCACTTAGGCGTAGGCGTTGCATACGATTACTGAACACGTGTGCTGAAACACCTGTAGAGAGGGCGAGAGGGCGAGAGAGCGCTGAAGTGACAGGTGTCATCTTGCGTCATTGGCCTGAGGTCGCTTCATTTTCGAAAGATTTGGTCTTCAAAGATACTTTCTTCATTTGTGTTCTTAGTAAGAGAGGAATAAGGGGGGGGGGGAGGAAAGGGTGAGATTGAAGAAGAAAGTGAAAAGGAGGAGAAGAGAGGGAGAGGGAGAGAAAGAGAGAGAGAGAAGGCGGAGAGAGGGGGGAAAGTGAGTAAGAATGAGAGTGAGTGAAAGTGAGAGGAGTAGGGATCGAGAGAGGGAGGGGGGGAAGAGAGAGAGAAGGAAAAGATGAAAAGAAGGAAGATGGAGGGAGGTGATGGAGGAGAGAGAGAGAGAGAGAGAGAGAGAGAGAGAGAGAGAGAGAGAGAGAGAGAGAGAGAGAGAGAGAGAGAGAGAGAGAGAAAGAGAAAGAGAAAGAGAAAGAGAGAGAGAGAGAGAGAGAGAAAAAGAGAAAGACAGAGAAAGAGCGCCAAGCACTCAACCTCCTCAACCTTATCCCATTATCCAGTTTCTCTCATTTTCATCCACTTTTCTCTCTCTCCTTCGTCCCTCTCTCATTCCCTCTTCCTCCCGTGGTCGCGAGGTTTCTGGCCGGGGAATGAGACCGGGCGTTTAAAAGGCGGTTTCCTCGAAAATAGCGGCGTTTCTCGTGAAATTGCATCATGGAATATTTGACAGTTAGCTAAACGGGTTAATGGATATGTTGCAAAAGCTTAGGAATTCAAGGGTGAAGGAGGAATTACGAAATTGATTTCTCGAGGGACTTTCATGAGTTTTTTGCACTATATACGCCATTGCTGTTATTGTATGTGAATATTATAATTATCGTTGTTATAGATGGAAGTCATACTAAACATATAGATTAATATAGGACTAGATAAATGGATGAATTGTAAGATGGACCGAGGAAGAAATCTAGTAATCTCCTCGTTATATCGACAAGAAAAATCAGTAATTATCCACATACTTAAAGAGGTGAACACATTCTAAACATAACTAAGTAAATTGAAAGTAATTGAAAAGGTCTTCGAAAACGAGAGGAACCACTAAAATTGTATTCTCATTCTCGTACTCAAAATATAAACATTAAATTAATAGAAAAGATATTATATCGGTGGATCTAGAAGACAAACGAATACACTAAGAACAAAGACAAAATAGTCTCTTAAAATCCTCGTCAGTAAGCCTTCAACATGACACGCCACAATTTATATTTTCATCTTAAGCAAGCAAAATATATAACATTGAACCAAAGGAATACCTCAGAAAAGCCTAAGAAGCGAAACAAACAAATGAAATCTAAAACAGGCCGCAAAAATCCGAACCAACGAACATGCAACACTTCAACACCCGCCGCCGCCACAAAAGAAAATGGCGGCCGCCTGACCCGCGCCTTCTCGCCGGCCGGCCTCGCGCAACGTGGTGGAGGCGGGCAGCCAAGGGGGGACTAACCTGTAGTTCAAAACCCCCTTGATACACGACCGACCCCTTCGAGCGTCCAGGATGTGGATATATAAAATTACAGAAAAAAAGAGTGAGCGAGAGAACATCTGGGGGATTTTTTGGACAATGTTTTCCTCTGACCTTTTATTTTTTCTTTCTTTTCTTTTTGGGAACTATTTGAATGATTTTTTTACTGTCTTTTTTGGAAATGTTGTGGAAAGGGTTGAGGTCTTGAGTTTTCGTCCGCCATTTTGTGTGTTACGGGTTCTTTTCTTCATTTCGGGAACTCCATAGATAAGATTAAAATACGTCGTGAAAAAAACAAATTCTCTCACCATGCACAAAGTTAGTTGTGATCAAAGAAAATTGTGTAAATAAAAAATGTACGAAATCCATTGTTCTTCCACATTGCCGAAGACACGAGAGCCCAGCTTGCGCCTCCTTCGGGCCTCCCTGTCACTCCATTCATACGCTCTCGTGTGTCGTTTTCGCTCTCATTTCAGTCCCGATCTCTACCCCTTCTTCCTCCTCCTCCCCTTTTCCTTTTCCTCCATCCTCCTTCCATACGATTAGGATGTGTGTGTATATATAGGCTTCCCGAGGGTTGAGGACCTTCGGAGGGCAGGGTGAGTGGCCGCTGGTCTGGAGGGCAATAACCAAGGTCCTCAGTCTCACTTGCCCTCAGGTGGCTCACCTAGGGCGTCCTTAGCTCCTCCCCCTGCGCCCCCCTCTTCTTCCTCCTACTCCTCCACCTCCCTCCCACTTCTCTCTCTTCCTCCTTCTGCCTCGTACTCTCTTCCTGCTCCGCCCGTTCCTACTTTTCTTTGTAGGAATGGATTCTCTTCGTCCTTGTCTTTTGCCAGTTGTTCCTTATTTCTGCCTTTCTCTCTCCTCTCGTCTTTTCCTCTTCTATCGCGTTCATTCTCACTTCCTACTTCGTCTGCACTTCTTCGCCCTTACCTTCATTTCTTACCCCCTTTTCTCCATTTCTCCTTCACCTTCTTCACATCTCCTTCGCTCCACTTCCCCTCCACCCACCTCCTCCATCGCTCCTGAAGGTTAAGGTCCCCCTGCGTCGAAAGTGTTTTATTTTCATCTAAGAAGAGAAAGGAGGAAAGTTTTCGTTTTCTCCTTCTTTGAGCATCTTTTCTGATGTCACTGAGAGTAAGAGTTTATTTCGTCTCTTCCTTCTGCTTCAGTTCTTGTTGGATTTTCAAACTTAACTTTGACTGGGGGTTATTCTTAATTTTAATCTTCGTTGTTTCCCCTTTTCTTTGATTTTTTCCTTTTCATGTTTTTTTCTTTTCTTTTTTCAATTCTGTATTTTCATTTTTTTTTTTTTTTTTACTCAATTGTAGTTCGTTGTGGCTCTAGGAAAATTCTTACGTAATGTTTTTTTTTTTTTTTTCATCTCAATTCTTCATAATTCATTGTGGCTTTTGGTAGAACCCTCATTCATCTTACTGAGTCTGGCACATTATCGCCTCATCTGACGAATCATCTTAATCGAATCCCAATTTAAAAAGAGAGGGCGAAATAGTCCATCGTGTGAAGGCATATAATCCAACGCACACAGATCAGCCTAGATGCTCCTTGTCATTTGTCTTCTAAGATAAGGATCAGTGACCATAGCTCGAGATCTGAAGGACATCTTGGGCCAATTTTATATGAGCTTTAATCAGTCGATAATCTGTCATCAACATTGTGACGAAGTGTTATTATGAAGAGGCAACGACTTCCGCGCTGAAGGAAGTTAGAATATACTTGGCTGACGACTTTTTAAAGGTTTTTTTTTTTTATCTTGATGATTAATATATCATTTATCTTCTTTGTTCCATAGGTGATAATCGATTCACTGATTTCGATAATGAATTAAGAGACTGTCTAACTGCTACTGTAGATCAATTTGGTGCATTACGATTTTTATTTTTTCTAATACTTCAGTAGAATTATATTTCTAATTTATGAGTGTATTAATTAAAACGCATCCATTGGAAAAGAGTGTGAAAAAAATGAGCACATTAGCCAATCAACACGTAATTGGTTATTACACCATGGGCCTCTTTAAAACCAAAGTTGATGCCCTCGTGACCTTGAGTCCTGCCCGGGCCTAAATAAATCGCGAAGACCTCCCTCTGCGAGCTCCCTTTCGGCCTAAGTCGCTAAGAAAGGGAGCGCCTCTTATGAATCATCTCGCTTTGTCGAGAAGATGCGATTTTTGACATTCGTGCCCGAGGTTGTGGCGGTCGTCGTCGGGAAATTGAGAGAGAGAGAGAGAGAGAGAGAGAGAGAGAGAGAGAGAGAGAGAGAGAGAGAGAGAGAGAGAGAGAGAGAGAGAGAGAGAGGGGCGTAAACGAAGGGAGAATGATATTCCGAGAAATATAATATAAAGATTAGGAGATTAGGAGAGAGAGAGATAATGAGAAGTAGTCAGAGAGAGAGAGAGAAGTGGCCATCAAGAGGTTGCGAAAGAGGCCGAGGGAGGGAGAGGCGTGCACGACCAACCACCCAGCCACCTAAGAGAGGGCATCGGCACGCGTCGTAAATATCGGGGCTTTTGGCCACCGGACACCCACGAGACACCACGCTTTGAGAAAAATATCCGCAGGTGAAGCATGGCCTTGGTCACTGACACCCGGTCTCCTCGCAGCCTCCAACGCCAACGGCCCGTCGACGTCTCTTCGCTTCGTCCTGGTGCTCTTGGTGCACGACGACGCCACGCCCCGCCTGCTTTTAATTAGCTCTTTATTCTCCGCGGCTTATGGGCTTTTGATGTTGTCTCTTAATGCCATATGTGTTGGACTTTTATTGAGGAATTCAAATCTGAAAAAGGAGGAAGAAAGAATCTCAATTTTAGAGTTTTCTTTTATGGTGGAATCTCCATATATATGCGTATAGGATGTAATTTCACAAGAAAGTGGTTATAGATTTCTCTCAATTTTCTTTCTTTCTCTCTTCCTTTGAATACGTTGTCCTCCTCCTCCAATGGCCTTCGTCTTTTGTGCCATCTCACGGTCCAAGAAGGTTGGGCAGGCGGAGGAGCAGGCTGAAGACCAAGGGCTCGCGGGGACGTGTCGAGATGTCCCTTTGCGGCTGGGGACATGTGGCCACCCCCTGTCCCCTGCCCCCTGCCCCCTCTTGCACAGCCCCTTGCGTTTAATTGAAGAATCTCGAAGGGCTTTGACTCCATCAGGGTCAGTGACCAGCTGGCGTGATGGTTGGCGTGTCTTGCGGTTGCGGGAGCCATAGGTCACAGGTGGTAGTTAGAGGGTTGAGTGCCGGCTTTATGAGCGGTGTTTCAAGGCGTCGAGGTGAAGGGAGCTGATCGGAGGAGTGCTGCAGAGCTAGCTTATACTGTGGGGATGAAACGGAATAGAGAATCGCAATAAAAAAAATAATGTACTCGGAATACAAAGAATAGAGAATCGTCATAAAAATGCCAATACACTCAGACTGCAGAAGCCCATTCAAGCGTCGGGAGATTAACCGATCTCGAAATCAAAGAGTGCTAATTACGGTTCGATCGCCGCTTCCCTTGTGCGCTTTGTCAGCAGGCGATCCATCCGTCACGGCGAGACCCCCAGCAGCGACTCCAGTGCCTGGGGTTACGTGCTGAACATTCACCTCGTCACACTAACTTTGGAGAGGACTCGAGGCGGGAAAATAATGGGCATTAATGCGCGCCGCTGTTTGGGGGACTTGTGGTTTTAATGTTGTTGTTTTTTCATTATTGTTATGTTACTGTTAATCTTCTCACTGCGTACAAGAAAGAGAAAGAATCGTTTTTTTTTTTTTTTTTTTTTTTTTTTTTTTTTTTTTTGCATCGGTTAAGAATGAATCATATGTAAGACCAGATTGCCATTACCGGATCGTGAAAGAGAAAACAATCTCGACCACCCTTACACGCCAAAGAATCACAATCACAACCAGAGGCCGTCGCGTGGAATTCGAACCGTGTCCTTAGCGAGATAACATGCGCGGCGCTGACCTTCAGCGGGAGGAGTGTCCTTGCGGAGGCAGGATCCCGAATCGGCCAGGCCTTGTAATGGCTCACGTCGAAGGGCAGGGAGACGAGACGCATTCCTCCATTTTTACTTGTGAGTTGAAATTGCGATCGCCAAGTATGTTTTCCTTCGGGAGGGAGGGGCAGCGTCGGCGTAAAAGGCAAGGTGAGGCGACTTGCATCCCGCCGTTTCGCGGATAATTTGGTATTTACGCGGCATAATGGCTGACGGGCGGGTCCTCGGGGTGGAAACCGCATTACGTTTTTGTTCCATGTAAACACCAGGAGGCCAAACAAAAGTGAGAATAACAACAATCATTTGGGCGTTGTAATGCAGGGCTTCCTTTCCCCGCGTTTGGGGCATGGCCGTCGGATTTTTGGTAAAACTGAAATTCACTTTAAACAAAAAGCGACAAAAAAAGGTTAACAGAAGGAGACAAACCGACAGACACAGAGACAGAGCGAGGCCAGGACGGAGACAGGCCGAGAAACAAAGATAAAAAGGACACAAGGCATCAGCTATCCTCCATACTTAAGCCAAGATTTAGAACCGAACTGCACTTCCCTTAGGCTGAGGGATAAGGGCCAAAGGGTGAAATTAGGGGACGGGGAGGGATTACAAGGAGGACTAATCGCCAGCTGATGCGCGTAATGTTGACCGGAGATGAGGACGAAGGGCTACGGGCGTAATTATTAAATAACTGGTTTTAAGCGCAACGGTAGGCGGCAGGTAGCGCCAATTGGGTATCGGCGATTATGTTGTTCTTGGCGTGTTATAGAAGTACCTGGTCGTACCAGGGTCATACCAAGCTCGGGACCTGAAGTGCTTGATTATGTTAAGTCGCTTGTCATGATTAGGGGACATTAGGATGCCTTTCGAATTTTGTCATTTGTCGCTATTTTTCTAGTTTTTTTTTTCTCCGTTTTTTTGTGAAATCCATTTTCTTTGAAAAGGTGATTCAAGGTGAATCTGGCAAATTTAATGCATTTATGATTACGTCAACAATAATCCTGACGATAACTGTAATGGTAATTACTCCGTTATTTATGGCAGGGCCGATGATTATGGGGGGGAATTATGCAGGACGATAATATTGCATGTAAAGATAACATAAATAAGAATAACAATGACGCCTATAATACTGATGAATATTCTGATAATAGATGACTAACGGATATGGAGACTGAAAGAAAAGAAAACTAAACATCAGTGAGAGGCGAAATTATGACGAACTTGCAACATACCAAAGAAAGGAAGGAAAAAGTAAATAAGGAAATTTAAGAATGAATTATCCTTTCAATGCATCTTTCCTCTTTCTATCTCTTTGTCACATCTCAGCGTGCAAACTCTTCCCTTCGTATCAATGAATACATTGCAGATCTTCAATGAATTAGATATATGAGAAAAATGCTTCAACAAATATTATAACAATAAGTAGTCCAGGTTAGCTCGGGGTACGCCCGGGTATCGGAGGGAGGGGGGGAGGGGAGGGAAGGGAAAATGAGGGGGGTGGTACTCGGGTATGAGGATGGAGGGGGAAGGGTAGGGGGGAGGGGAGGGGATAGTACCCTGGGCACAGCTAAGCTCGGGCGGGTCACAGTGCCTGGTACCACGAGACTCGGCGCGTTATATGCTCACGCCGGGCATCATACCCTCATCATCATCTGCTTGGACGGTCGGGCAGGGCACGGGGTAGGGGTGCGGGTGGGGGTAGGGGGTGGGGGGCAGGTGTTGCGCGGTGGCTTGGGCCGGAGATCTCTGTCTCTCTTTGTCATGTTTTTTTCTATTTATGGATGCCTCTTTTTGTTTATTTTTGTTTGTGTGTGTCTGTTTCGATATCTTGCCTACTTATTCTCAGTCTCTTTCTCTCTCCTTTCTCTACTCTCCCTTTCCTTCTCCGTAGCTCTCTCTCCCTCCCTCCCTATCTCACTCTCTTTTATCTACTCTCCTCTCCTCTCTCCCATTTCCCCTCTCCCTATCCACTCTCCCAATTCCCATCTCCCAGCTCCTTTCTCCTCTCTCCCATCTCCCCTATCCCTTCTCCCTCCTTCCCTTCCCTTCTCTTCCCTTCCCATCCCTTCCCTTCCCTTCCCTTCCCTTCTCTTCCCTTCCTCTTTCACTCACTCACTCTCCCTCTCACTCATTCACTCTCCCTCTCTCTCTCGGGTCACTCGCTCTCAGGTCACTGTGACTGGTACGGAATGACTTTCCGGTGTTCTCTCCATCCCCCCCTCTTCTCTTTCTCCCCTCCCCCCCCCCCCCTGTTGCAGCTGCATCCCTCTGGTCCCAAACTAGTTTTTTTTCAGAAGGCATGGAGGGTTCACGTAGGAAAGTAGAGGTGGGGGGTGGGGGGTGGGGGTGGGTGACAGAGTTGGCGTGGGGGTGACGGGGAGGAAAGGAGGGGGGGGGGCGCGTAAGTGCTGTGGTGTGTTGATGGGGATGGAGGGATAGGTGAGAGGGGATGAAGGGATAGGGGGGAGGGAAGAGGGGTTGGAGGGATAGGGGAAAGGGAAAA
>NC_061854.1:13950636-13955636 GCF_019202785.1 Penaeus chinensis
ATTATATTATATATATTATATAATATATATTATATTATATATATTATATCATATATATTATATTATATATTATATTATATATATATATGTATTTATGTATGTTTGTGTGTATATATATGTATATATTTTTTATGTATATATATATATGTATGAATGTATGTATATGTGTATATATATGTATGTATACATAAACATATACATATACATATACACACACACACACAAACACACACCAATGTGTGTGTGTGTGTGTGTGTGTGTGTGTGTGTGTGTGTGTGTGTGTGTACATGTGCGCATATACATATATATGTATATATTTGTGTGTATATATATATGTATATGTATACTTATATACATATATACAAATATAGCCGTCTCTCTCCCTCCTTCCCTTCCTCCCTCCCCCACCAGCTAGCACATACACATACAGCCTCAAGGAGAGGTAAGGGAGGGAGAGGGTGACCTAGAGAGAGGGAGGGTGGCAGGAGGAGGAGTAGCTAAGGGGGAGGGAGGTGTGGAGAGGGGGAGGTGTGGCCAGGAGGAGGAGGGGTGTGGAGAGGGGGAGGAGGAGTGTGGCCAGGGGGAGGAGGGGTGTGGAGAGGGGGAGGAGGGGTGTGGAGAGGGGGGAGTGGCCAGGGGGAGGAGGGGTGTGGAGAGGGGGGAGTTGCCAGGGGGAGGAGGGGTGTGGCCAAGGGCGCTGTTATCCTGTAGGGGGTTATGGGAGTTCAGTGTTCTTTCTCCTGACTCATTACCCTGGTGCAATCACTCCGGGTCTACATGAATAAACGATTACGTTGTGCCTTATACTAGAGCTAGGCAGATGTCGCAACGACGGGTTGATTAGATGAGAAAGTAGATAGATGCAGATAGATAAATAGGTTAAGAGATGATTATAGATGACGAAAGCAGATATCAGATGATCGATATAGTAGATTACGATAGACCAACATATAAGTAAAACAGATATATATCCACGGATATTATCATAACCATTATAATACTCCTATTATTACAACAATCACAACTATTATTTTTACAACTACTGTCACTAGCATGATTACCATTACCATTATAACCTTCATTATTATTACTGCCTTAAGAAGAAAACATTATTTCGAACCGAACTTTATCAACGGTACAGTTTATACAGTACGCACGCCCGGCACATTGTACAACAGGTGTTCTTATACCGGCGGGGGAAAACAGGTGTATCAGAAACACTTATTATTAAAAATGTGATAGAGTACTGCAGTTGTATATGTTAGTATCATAGCGTGTTCTTGTTATTATCATTATTATCGTTATTATTATTATTATTATTATTATTATTATTATTTTTATTCTTATTGATATTGTTACTATTTTTATTATTGTTGTTGTTATTACTATTATGATGATGATGTTTACCATTATTATTATGATTATGATTATGATTATGATTATTGTTATTACTATTATCATCATGATGATAATAGATAATAAACACGTACTATTATCGATTTAATGCAGTTGCCATTATATCATAAATCATTAAGTCATTACCTTCTTCAACATTTTTTTGCTCAGTCATTTTAATTAATTTCGTTATTGATATTTAGGTCACGTAAATTTCGCTTAATGCTCATTGAATTGTGATAATCACTATGTTCATCGGTACCCAATTTTCAACATCATTGTCCTCACTATCTTCTGTTCCCTTTTTTAGTCTTCTGATCCTCCTCTTCTCCTCCTCCTCCTCCTCCTCCTCTTCTTCTTCTTCTTCTTCTTTTTCTTCTTCTCCTCCTCCTCTTTTTCTTCTTCTTCTTCTTTCTCCTCTTCCTCCTCTTCTGCTTCTTCGTTCTCCTTTCATCCCCTGACACCTCAATTTTCCATTCTCTCTCTCTCCTATTTCTCTTTCCACCCCACACTTCCTCAAAACCAAAAACGAAAAAAACAAAGGAAAACAATAATAATGATATTCAATAACAAACAAATAAAGAGAAAAAATATTAAAAATTGATTATTTAAAGACAGTTCATTCACAAACACAGCGAGCGTATAAATTCAAACTCGAATTCCACAGGAGTCAGTCGAGTCACGGAAATCAAAGCAGGAAGGCCGCGTTCACGAGGGCTCCGGGGCACGCGTCCCTAGCTCGAGACACGCGCCGGATAGATTCGTTTTCTTTTCGTTTTTCTTTTCCCTCTCTTCGTTAATTTATTTCTTTTCACTCCTTTTTTTACCTTTTTCTTATTCTGGGTCTTTGTAATTTTCCTTTTATTTTATTTTATTTTTTTCTTGTTCTCTTATTTTTTCTGTATCTTTTATTTTATTTTCTTCTGTTTACTTGTCCCCCCCCCCCCCGAATTTCTCTCCATTTTTATCATGTCCGTTTTATTTCTTCTCATTGTTGTTTCTGCTTTTCGTCGTTTTATTCTATTTCAATTCTTATGATCACCTCTTATGTTTTACTCTATAGCTGCTTCTATTCTGTTTCTGATCCATCTATTTTTACCACTTTAGATCTCATTATATATATATATATATATGAAGAAAAAATAAAAAAGGAGTGTCAGGCACAGACAGAAACAAAGAGAAAACCGAATAAAAGGAGAGCAGATAAACGGATAAAAATGTTGATAGGAGCATCCCCCTTAACCCTTTGCCTTTAACCCACCAGCCCCCCGCCCTCCCCCTCCCCCTCTTCGCCCATAGCGCCTCGGGTGTGGCCTGCAGTTCCACCCCATTATACTACCCTCCATAAAGACGAGAGAGAGAGAGAGAGAGAGAGAGAGAGAGAGAGAGAGAGAGAGAGAGAGAGAGAGAGAGAGAGAGAGAGAGAGAGAGAGAGAGAGAGAGGGGGGGGGAGAGGGGAAGGGAAGGGGAGGAATGGGTGGGAAGGGAGGAAAAAGTGGGAGGGCAGAGGGGAAGGATGGGTGGGAGGGGAGAAGGGAAGGAGGAAGGGGAGGTGAGATGGAGGGGGAGGACATTTTAAAAGGGTCGTCGTTCTCATGACTGATGGCCACGGCGTCTTTGGCCCTCGCTGGTAAAAGGGCGAATCCCTGTTGGCCTTGTGACACGCTGCTGGGCAAACGACACTGGATTTTTTTTTTTTTTTTTTTTTTTTTTTTAGAGCTTTATGTCTTTTAATTCGGGCGACGCTGTGTTCATTTCGTTATTGCTGTTATCATTATTATTATTGTTATCGTTATTATTATTATTATTGTTATTATTGTTGTTGTTGTTATTATTATCATTTTCATCATTATTATTACTATCAACATTGTTAGTACTATTATTATTATTATTATTATTACTATCATTATTATTATTTTCGGTTTAGAACCTCAAACCGTATTTCCATGAATGGAGAATTCTCTTCTGTCTCTTTCCCCTCTTTCTCGTTTTCTTACTTCATTTCTTCCCATCGTTTTCCTCCATTTATCCCCAACAGACACCGCATTATATCCCCCCTCCCCCCACCTAAAAATAAATAAATAGATCGGTCGTCAGAGATTGATAAAAAAAATAATGAATGAACGTCTCCAAGAGCAGGACCGAGAGAAATCTCCGCCTCGCTCTCCCGCCTCGTAGCAAGCGGCGGTCGCAAAGGAAAGGGGTTGCTCGTTAGTTTATTATTGCAGAATTGAGGGTTACTACTTACTCACTCACTCACTCACTCACTCACTCACTCACTCACTCACTCACTCACTCACTCACTCACTCACTCACTCACTCACTCACTCACTCACTCACTCACTCACTCACTCACTCACTCACTCACTCACTCACTCACTCACTCACTCACTCACTCACTCACTCACTCACTCACTCACTCACTCACTCACTCACTCACTCACTCACTCACTCACTCACTCACTCACTCACTCACTCACTCACTCACTCACTCACTCACTCACTCACTCACTCACTCACTCACTCACTCACTCACTCACTCACTCACTCACTCACTCACTCACTCACTCACTCACTCACTCACTCACTCACTCACTCACTCACTCACTCACTCACTCACTCACTCACTCACTCACTCACTCACTCACTCACTCACTCACTCACTCACTCACTCACTCACTCACTCACTCACTCACTCACTCACTCACTCACTCACTCACTCACTCACTCACTCACTCACTCACTCACTCACTCACTCACTCACTCACTCACTCACTCACTCACTCACTCACTCACTCACTCACTCACTCACTCACTCACTCACTCACTCACTCACTCACTCACTCACTCACTCACTCACTCACTCACTCACTCACTCACTCACTCACTCACTCACTCACTCACTCACTCACTCACTCACTCACTCACTCACTCACTCACTCACTCACTCACTCACTCACTCACTCACTCACTCACTCACTCACTCACTCACTCACTCACTCACTCACTCACTCACTCACTCACTCACTCACTCACTCACTCACTCACTCACTCACTCACTCACTCACTCACTCACTCACTCACTCACTCACTCACTCACTCACTCACTCACTCACTCACTCACTCACTCACTCACTCACTCACTCACTCACTCACTCACTCACTCACTCACTCACTCACTCACTCACTCACTCACTCACTCACTCACTCACTCACTCACTCACTCACTCACTCACTCACTCACTCACTCACTCACTCACTCACTCACTCACTCACTCACTCACTCACTCACTCACTCACTCACTCACTCACTCACTCACTCACTCACTCACTCACTCACTCACTCACTCACTCACTCACTCACTCACTCACTCACTCACTCACTCACTCACTCACTCACTCACTCACTCACTCACTCACTCACTCACTCACTCACTCACTCACTCACTCACTCACTCACTCACTCACTCACTCACTCACTCACTCACTCACTCACTCACTCACTCACTCACTCACTCACTCACTCACTCACTCACTCACTCACTCACTCACTCACTCACTCACTCACTCACTCACTCACTCACTCACTCACTCACTCACTCACT
>NC_061854.1:13978136-13980636 GCF_019202785.1 Penaeus chinensis
AGAGGTACATATTTAAGTTTACGATCGTTCAGTAATTTGATGCGTCAGCGTAGAGCGAGAGAGACACATCTACGAGTTCCCGCGGGGCCACTGAGCGAAGGCGGCCGCTGCTACAGCCTCATCGGTATTATATAACGTCATCGTTAGCACTAGAAACCAAAATAGAAATCGTGAACTAACAGTAATTACTACAGCAAGTCGACCTTAATTTACGAAATAACTGCATATGGTCAGACATCGCAAAATCTACCGTGTAACACAATACACAACACTCCACATCCGTCACATTAAACCAACACAAAATAACCACAACATAAGCGTTACAAGTCGCAGACATCACCACAGTACCTCACAACTCTTCGAGTCCTACTACCATGATGCCCAACCACAACAACGACTGCAAGGACTCGTGAATGACCTTGGCTTAAGCTAGATTGCCTGCTTCCTCCAGAGATGGGACCAGCCCTGAACTCCGCCATGCAGTAGGTCATGACACCGGCCGGCCACCTGATGCCAAGTCATGTCCGCCCTTAAGCCAGGAGGTGATCAATCTCCATAGCCTCTGACGCCGACTTGCGTCTTAAAGGGAGCTGCTGCGCGGCCGACGCTCGCGTCATGCTGCATATATGCGAAGATGCATGTATGTGTATCTGTATAGGTATATATATACACATACATACAAATATTATGGTATGAATGTGTGTGTGTGTGTGTGTGTGTAAATATATATATATATATATATATATATATATATATATGTATATATGTGTATGTATGTATACATATATATATATACATATATGTATATATATGTATATATATGTACATATATTCATATATACATATATTTATGTATGTATGTATGTATGTAGGTATATACATACCTATATTATTTATATATATATGTATATATATATCTACACCCTATATCTATATTTATATCTATATCAATACTTATATCTATCTATCTATCTATATATCTATATGTATCTATCTATATATATGTATGTGTGTATATATACATACATACACACACACACACACACACATATATATATATATATATATATATATATATATACATATCTATACATATATATATATGTGTGTGTGTGTGTGTGTGTGTTTATATATATATATATATATATATATATATATATATATATATGTTTGTGTGTGTGTGTGCGCATATATATATATATATATATATATATATATATATATATATTTATATATGTATTAGTATATATATATACATATATATCAGAAAGAGAGAGAGAGAGAGAGAGAAAGAGTGAGAGAGAGAGAGAGAGAGAGAGATTGTCTGAAGCATGCAACAAATTTATTCAAAGTGCTATAAACAACAATACAAGCGATGAGTCTCAGCAAGAGAGTCGAGTTTCAATTACGTTCTGCGGGATTTTAGTCCTTATTGACACGACGAACAACGCAATACAGCAAGGATATCTATGTCAAAGTATAACTGGAGCAAAGTAGAAAGAAGCAGTAATATGAAAGCACAGAAGAAAAGTAAATAGTGAAAATAGAATAACAAACATTTTATATATAAGTTGGAATACTTATATCATAGAAACTAACTTTTAATTTAATATGTAGTAATGTAGAAATAATATTTTAAGAAATAAAATAAAACTTGAATTATAAAATAACATTTTAATAAAACGTATTAATGTAGAAATAAAATCATGGCATCAGCTAGAGTTAATTAGGATAGAAGTTATTTTTTTCGTCGGAAACGCTTTAAGAGAAATGTGGGAAAAAAAAACAATAACTGTGACGTAAAAATTAAGAATGAAGAGCTTCTGAAAATAAGAAAAATTAGAATATCATAATTGTTGAAAAAGAGTGACGAGTATTTCGAAAATTCTTTTTAGAATCTACTCTCTCTTGTCCAAAAGATAATAAAAGTCGGAAGGTACTTTAGAGTTATAAGAAACGCCTCGTCTTTTTTAAATTCTTGGCGAGAGGTATGGAAAAAAAAAGTTTGAATCTCCTCAGGCATTTCTGCGTGATAAAAAAGAAATTCATATAAAAAGTTTATATATAATACAGAGAGAGAGAGAGAGAGAGAGAGAGAGAGAGAGAGAGAGAGAGAGAGAGAGAGAGAGAGAGAGAGAGAGTTAGAAAGAGAGATGGATAAACAGTTAGATAGATAGATAGAAAGGCAGAGAGAGAGAGAGAGATGGATAAACAGTTAGATAGATAGAGAGAAAGGCAGAGAGAGAGAGATGGATAAACAGTTAGATAGATAGATAGAAAGGCAGAGAGAGAGAGAGAGATGGATAAACAGTTAGATAGAGAGAAAGGCAGAGAGAGAGAGAGAGAGAGAGAGAGAGATGGATAAACAGTTAGATAGATAGATAGACAGGCAGAGAGAGAGAGAGAGAGAGAGAGAGAGAGAGAGAGAGAGAGAGAATGAGAGGAAGAGAGAGAGAGAGAGAGAGAGAGGAAGAGAGAGAGAGAGGAAGAGAGAGAAAGA
>NC_061854.1:13983136-13985636 GCF_019202785.1 Penaeus chinensis
CCTTGGCTTATAGTACTTTCTCATCCTTTTTCCCACATAATAATGCTTAACATCCTTCCATATATTCGCTTCTCTTTCCATCGCGAATATAATCAGGTTCATCGTCCCCGTTCCCGGTAAAAAGGAAATTCTCACTTTTTCAATAATTTCTCGAAACGAAATTTCCTCAGCTAGAAGGCAAAGTACACGAAGAGTATAGAACTTCACTTCTGGTCTGAACTAAGGCAAACAAATCACAAGGAACACTTAATTGAATAACTTTCTTACTTTTGAAGTTTTTTATTTTTTTTTTTTTTAATCTGGATGTGGGTGCGAAGGGGGGGGGGGGGGGGGGGAGAAGGTGGGAAGGAGGGAAGGGAAGGAGGGAGGGAAGGAGGGAGGGAAGGAGGGAGGGAGGAG
This sequence comes from Penaeus chinensis, assembly GCF_019202785.1. Taxonomy (NCBI): domain Eukaryota; kingdom Metazoa; phylum Arthropoda; class Malacostraca; order Decapoda; family Penaeidae; genus Penaeus; species Penaeus chinensis. The sequence continues at coordinate 13,983,536 of NC_061854.1, forward strand.
TGTATTTCCAGAGGGAGAGGGGGATGGGAAGGGTGGAAGGAAGGAGGGAAAGAGGGAGGGAGGAAGGGAGCGAAAGAATGAACGAAAGAGGATGAAAGGAATCGAGGGAGAGAAGAAAGGGAGGGAAACAAGGATGAAGGGAGGGAGTTATAAAGGAGGGTGGACGGAAGGCGAGAGGGAGCAAAGAAAGGAGACAAGTAGAGAGAGTTGGGAGGAAGGGAGGTATGTAACGAGGGAAAAAAAAGAAGGTTAACAGGGAGGAAAAGAGGGAAAAAAGGAAGGAGAAAAAAGGGAGAGAGAGAGAGAGAGAGAGAGAGAGAGAGAGAGAGAGAGCAATATATCGGAAACCCATCACGTCACACGAGCCATCGACCAGCGACAAAATAGCCCCATTTTTCACCACAAACACGCAAAAAACAAATTTCGGGGAAAGAGGAGACAGTATTACGAAGAGAACACCTAAAAATAATAACAATAAAGACAATGAAGCAAAATAGAAGAGCATATCATCCCCAGCTACCTTCATGTGGAATTCTCATCCACCTTCCTACTCCACCTTGCCGCAGTGGACAATACCCGGGCCTGTTTTAGCTCTTCAATTGCCACTTGTCTCCAATCGTCTGTTACTCAACTAGAAAGACCATTAATTCGTATAAGTGTTATATTATAATTCGTATTAAATGTAGGATGACGGGGGGAAAACGAAGAATCTGGAAGAAAAATATTTAAGCAAAAAGGAATAGGCGTGACAAAGTCTACGGTATCAGTCTCCCACATTTCACATTACTGCGTGTTAAAACAAATTGCGTTAAAGCAACGGTAAAGGAACACACAGAATCTATGGGCGATGATGTATCGAGTGTTACGTTGACGGACCCGTAAAGTCTGGATACAAAGCTGGTTGTGCTTGCATTGTATACAAAAATGGCTCACTACATCAAGTTAATATAAGAGAGCAAAATTGGGCCAGCACTACACAAACGGAGATGGCAGGTATACTCCTTGCAATGGAATTCTTAATATCTCGGGGCTTTGGAGTAGTTTTCTGTGACCTTCAAAGTGCTCTACGGATATTAAATGTATTCAAAGCAGGTGGCGATGAGGAAACTGTGAGTTGCATAAAGCGTAAATTAACTTAACGCAATAAAGCGCAATTTTAACATTCAATTTATATGGATACCATCTCATGTTGGCATACGCAAGCATGGCCACGTAGACAAATTGGCGAAGGAAGCCTGCAGCAAAGATACTGTGAACATAGAACTTGGAAAGCTGTACCATAAGGCACTACGGTCAGTACAGAGACAGCAAGCCTTCCTATGGGTGGCACCGAAATCAAACCAGACAGTGTGACGTGGTTATTGCCAGAGTACGTTTAGATTATAGAATGTACTGGCAACTGCACGGTGCAAGAAGTGTAGATGAATCTAGATGTAGACTGTGTAACGAAGAAAACAAACGAACGCTTGAGCACTATATCTCGGAATGGCATGTGAAACAGCCTTTCAGACCACCTAACATGAGGTAGAAAAAACTTTGTGAATATTTAATTTCATCTGATTACTATGTAAAACTGCTATAAACAAAGAACAGTGTTATGTAAACACAGTGGCAAAAGCATATCAACGTAATATTCCCCACTACCGGATGCAATTTGTATGAAGTAGGATTTATATTTATAATTTACCATGTACAATTACAGTAGTCGGAGAATGCTGTACTATGTCAAATATATGTAAAACTGTAATCACGATCGCCCACGCTTGAACAGATAGCCATTGTGGTAAATAAACTTACTTAACATGACTTAAAAGCAGCATTTGTATCCTCGAGCTGGACCGTGGTAGCCATCTATATATGAATGGAATATGTGTTTGTAAAATGTCAAATTATTTCAATTCATGTGATATGTCAGAAATATTCATATTTTTCTCTGTATCTATAGTATCTATAACATCTATATCCTTACATCTATAACATCTAACTGCACCGAATATCAAAACGAAACTCTAAAATAGCCAAGTATCAAACCCACAACCTCGGAATTTGGAGCCATAAACACAAATCAAAATGCAGATGTGGAATCTCCCAGCGGTTCACG
>NC_061854.1:13993136-13998136 GCF_019202785.1 Penaeus chinensis
ACTGGACTTCACAAAAGGATTCTTCCAGATTCCTTTGCATCCAGAGAGCAGGAAGATAACAGCCTTCAAAGCCCCCTGTAGACTGTATCAATGCAAGGTGCTACCCTTTGGATTAACGAACTCTCCCTCAGTCTTCAATCGGTGCATGCGTCATGACGTACTCATACATACATCGACTTTGGCTGAGCACCAGACGCTTCTCGACGTAGTTTTCAGTAAATTATCTCTGCATCGAATGACACTAAAGCCCAGCAAGTGTGAGATAGCCTTCACACGGATACACTTCCTTAGCCACACCGTTGGAGTTTGCAAATGCGAGTGTCAGCAGGAGAAACTACAGAAGATTCGCATGAAACTGCGACCCATAAATCAGCACCAGCTCCGTTTTTTCCTCGGCCTCGTTGGGTATTATTGGAGTTTTACGCAGATTGCTCTTCCACTATTCAACCTCCTGAAGAAAGACTGCAGCATCAAGCTGGTGTGGGGTGCAGAGAAGGAGAAATCCTTCACTACACCTAAGGAAACCTTGTGTTCTGAACCTATTCTCCGACTTCCATCCAAAGATAAACCCTTTACTTTGCGGACGGATGCATTGGGAGAAGATGTTGGAGCAATCCTTCTGCAAGAGTTTGATGGCAGATTGTTCCCAGTCGCTTACCACAGCCGTAGACTCTCCAAAGCAGAATGCAATTATTCGACAGTTGAACGAGAGCTGTTAGCGGTTATAGAGGGGATTCACATTACTACTTGTTTGGTGCTAAATTCACTCTGGAAACGGACCACATGCCTCTCTCTCAAATCAAGCGATCCAAGACCGCCAACGCGCGCCGGGCGCTCTACCTTCAACAATTTGAGTTCACTATCCGCTACATAAGAGGAACTGAGAACCAGGAGCTGATCTGCTCTCAAGGCTGGTCAGAGGAAGCAGCAGTGACCTTGAGGACAGCCGACCTGAAACGTCTCGCAACCCAGGACCTCAACTACAATATCATGAAGCGGAGGTGGAGCATCGACTGCAGAAGAATCCTCACCCCTAATGAGGGGCGACCCAGAATCAAGGACTTTGATTCTAAAGGAAGTATAGTTCTAAATTAGAGTTTCCGTTCTTGAAACACAAACTTGAAATACGTGGGATATAATCAACTAATTATTTATTAACTTGCTGTTAATATCACCATGATCTAAACTCAATTTTGTGCTTCATGTTAAGGTGGAAGATAGAAATGTAAACCTCCTATAGATGTTATATGTATATTTCTCAACTTTCAGCTGAAGTGCGAAACCTGTACTTGGTTCCTGCGCGGGTTATCACTTCAGAATCTAGCATTAGTTAAATCATCTAACAAGAATATATCTTTAGTTTGAGCGTATGTCACGATAATTACAGCTAATTGGCGTAACCGTATATAGATAAATATAATTCTCCTATACACAGAAGTATAAACACTAGCGAATGAGAGGTGTGACTGCTGAATGGAAGATTAGGTGGTTAGTTATGCTTGTTCGCATATGCAAATATTCCCGCTGCTATTGGTTGTAGCAGGTGTCTTAGGCCTAACATGCCGTAAGGTAAGGAGATCGCTGATCACCACCGGCTGAAAGGGACGTGCTCTCGACTCTTGTTTTACCGCCATTTCCTTGGAAAGAAATCCAGTTTAGAAGTTATAAGCTAAATATAATTGATATTCTCATATGATAAGTTATAAACTACATCGAAGTGCCAAACAGATAAGACTAAAATAAAGAAACCGTGCAGTGCGAAAATACGTGAGTGCGGACAGTGAAATGACTATTGGTGAAGTGACTATTTTTGAAGTGACTGTGTTAGTGCTGCTGTGCTATAATCTAGGGTTAGGATTAACCTGTAATGCGGAAGGTGAGTGAGTGGGGTGAATGTGTAGGGCATCATTCACTGAACAATGTATTGTGTTCAAAATGGAATAATAAATGAATAATAAGTGAAGTTATTCCGTGCATTTATGTTTCCACTTATTTCTATCAGTGGCTCGCAGTTTCTCTTCTCAACAAGCGAGAATAAAACTAAAAGAAAGTAATATTACAGACCTTAAAATAATAAATTAATAAGTAAGTAGTATTACAATCACACTAATCATATGGAAAAGTAAGAAAATATACTTCTTAATAATTTCATGAAACAAACGTTATTGCTCATGAAATAAACAATATCTCGAGCTAAAGAGTTACGAATATATTCCTTATTAATGGAATGCATATGAAATAACTTATTCCTCGAGTAAGTGATGAATATATAACTGCCATAACTAAATACTCAGAATATAAATAATTTCTTGAGTAAAGTGTGACAGATAGATATAGATATATATATAGATATAGATGTAGATATATATGTACTCACTTCGCTTCCTCTATTTTTCTTTTCTCTCCTTCCTTCCCCCTTTCCTTTAAAACCTCACCCCCCACCACCACCTCTCCTCGCTATCCATTTCTCACCACTTTCCACCCCCTCCTTCCCTCCCACCCACACCCTCCCACTTCCCTTCTCTCTCTCCCTAACTTCCCCCCCTCTCCCCATACCCTACGCTCCTCCAGTACTTCCTACTCTCGCACAACTTCTCCCTATCCCTTCCCCTCCCCTACCTACCCACCTCCGACCCTTCCTCCCCTGATCCTCCCTTCCTCCTTCCTCCTTCCTCCTTCCTCCTCCCTTCCCCCTCCTCCCTCCGTCCTTCCCCGTCCTCCCCGGCCTCTTCCTGTACTCCATCCTCCCCCTCCCCCCTTCCCTCCTCCCCTTCCCTCCAAACACTCCTACCTCTTTAAACTATCACTTCCTCTCGCTATATTTAGCTCATATCATTGTGTCGGTGTACACGCCTCTTGTCTTTGCCCATTTGGCTCTGTTTTGCGCTTTCTGCTCTTCTGCTGTTCTTGGCTGTGCGTCTGGAGAGTTGGTTGTCTGTGTGCATGTGGGTCTGTCGTCTGTTTTCTCGGTCTCTTTCTCTCTCCTTGTCTGGGTTTCTTCTTGCCTGGCTGTCTGTTTCTGTCTGTCTCTGTCTCTTTCTCTTTCTCTCTCTTTCTCTCTTTCTCTCTTTCTCTCTTTCTCTCTTTTCCTCCTTCCCTCCTCCCTCCCTCTTTCTCTTCTCTCTTCTCTCTCTCTCTCTTCTCCTCTTCTCTCTTTCTCTCTTTCTCTCTTTCTCTCTTTCTCTCTTCTCTCTTTTCTTCTCTTCTTTCTCTTTCTCTCTTTCTCTTCTTTCTCTCCTCTCTCTTTCTCTCTTTCTCCTTTCTTCTCTTTCTCTCTTTCTCTTTCCTCTTCTCTCTTTCTCTCTCTTTCTCTCTTTCTCTTTCTTCTCTCTTTCTCTCTTTCTCTCTTTCTCTCTTTCTCTCTTTCTCTCTCTCTCTCTCTTCTCTCTTTCTCTCTTTCTCTCTTTCTCTCTCTTCCTCTTTCTCTTTCTCTCTTTCTCTCTTCTCTCTTCTCTCTTTCTCTCTTTCTCTCTTTCTCTCTTTCTCTCTTTCTCTCTCTCTCTCTCTCTCTCTCTCTCTCTCGCTCTCTCTCTCTCTCTTCTTACCTGGCTGTCTGTTTGTCACTGTCTCTTTCTCTTTCTCTCTTTCTCTCTTTCTCTCTTTCTTTCTTTCTTTCTTTCTCTCTTTCTCTCTTTCTCTCTCTCTCTCTCTCTCTCTCTCTCTCTCTCTCTCTCTCTCTCGCTCTCTCTCTCTCTCTCTCTCTCTCTCTCTCTCTCTCTCTCTCTCTCTCTCTCTCTCTCTCTCTTTCTCTCTCTTTCTCTCTCTTTCTCTCTCTCTCTCTCTCTTTCTCTCTCTTTCTCTCTCTTTCTCTCTCTTTCTCTCTCTTTCTCTCTCTTTCTCTCTCTTTCTCTCTCTTTCTCTCTCTTTCTCTCTCTTTCTCTCCCTTGCTCTCCCTTGCTCTCCCTTGCTCTCCCTTGCTCTCCCTTTATCTCCCTTTATCTCCCTTTCTTTCCCTTTCTCTCTCTTTTCTCTCCCTTTCTCTCCCTTTTCTCTCCCTTTATCTCCCTTTATCTCCCTTTTCTCTCCCTTTCTCTCCCTTTCTCTCCCTTTCACTCTCTCTCTCTCTCTCTCTCTCTCTCTCTCTCTCTCTCTCTCTCTCTCTCTCTCTCTCTCTCTCTCTCTCTCTCTCTCTCTCTCTCTTTCTCCTTTTGCTTCTTCTCCTTCTTCTCCTTCTTCTTTTAAGTTTTTCTTTAACCGATTGTAAAAGAAATTATACTTGATATTTAACATCATTTTCCCGACACATTTTCGTCCCACCGCAGGAAAAAGATGATCTCATTTTCATCATAGAATCATTTCGCCGAAAATTGTCCTGTGGTATTCTGCTTCATATTCAAATTTTACCTAATTCTTAGCACATTTTTCTTCTCATTTTCCTTCGTCATTCTTCCAAAAAATAAGGAAATATATCATAAACCATCAAACACAAATATCGAAATAAACATAAATAAATAAATAAACAAAAATAAAAACGAATCTTCTCTCTCCTACTCTATCTTTGCATTTCTCTCCATAATATAATTCAAACCACACGTAATAACGACAAAGGAAAATACATAACATGGGGTAAAAATTAAAAAAATCGCTAGTAAATGACAAAATAAATCCTGTTTTTAAATCCAAGACTCCACTACTCGCTGTCGACCTTGAGGGCTCACGCGGAAAATCAATGTCTTCCTACGCAGGTATAAATCCTCCTTCTCCTCTTCCTCCTCTTCCTCCTCTTCCCTCTTTTCTCTTTCTTCCTCTTCTTTTTCTTATTTTTGTTGTTGTGGTGTTGGTGTTGTTGTTGTTGTTGTTCCTCTTCTCCCTTTTCTTCTTCCAACTCTCCCTCTTCCTAATCATCATACTCTTTTTCTTTCTCTTCACTTTCCTCCTCCTCCTCTTCCTCTTCCTTCTCCTCATCCTCTTCCTTCTCCTCATCCTCTTCCTTCTCCTCCTCCTCTTCCTTCTCCTCATCCTCTTCCCCCTCCTCCTCCTCTTCCTCCCGCTCTTTCTCT
>NC_061854.1:14020636-14033136 GCF_019202785.1 Penaeus chinensis
TCTAACGAAAGAGACACACGTGAAAGGATATATTTAAAGGAGGGAGTGGAGGGAGAGCAGAGAGAGAGGAAAGACAGAGACAGGAAAGATAAACGCAAAGAGAGAGGAAGAGAAGTGATAAAGAAGGAAGAAGAGAAAGAGAGAAGGGGAACAAATAAAGAGGGAAGAGGAGAAAGAAAGAAATGAAGAGGGGGAATAAACCGAAACTTGTCGAAAAAAAATCATCAGAAGAGAACTGCGTCCGAAACTCAGAGAGAAAACCCGGGAAAGAAACAGAAGAGGACATTCACTGCCGAGGGAAAGTAGGTCAATAGGTTAACTTGGACACTTCACGTTTTCCTTTTCTTCTTTTCGTAATGCAAATCGTGTTAGATTTTGTACATAAAATTGTATCGTAGGTTATGAGCATGGAAGTTATGCGAAAAGCAACGTTGATTAGAAATATGAAGTATTTTTTCTATAACAGAGGTCATTGATTCAGTTTTCTGTAAAAAAAATAAAATAAATAAATAAAAAAAATGCTAAATTCTATCCCAATGCTTTGCCTATACGATATATCTGGTTTCCTTGTAGCGTATACGCTGTAAACCTCGTATTTTGAAATGCAATGCATAAATAAATATATAAAAGACCGACTATAGATATATCAATGTTCAGTCTTTTTCAGAAATTCATTATTTCTCTAATTTGCTCGTTTTTATTTATTTCTAAAACGCCTCTGGACATTTCTCAATGGTATGGGTGTCTCGAAGCAGACAGCATTACCTTTATGAATTTAAAACTTGTGCAGGCGGGAAAGTAAGAAGTAATAAGAATGCAATCACTACTCTATATAAAATACAAATCATGATAAAAACTAAAGCAAATAAAGATCTTTGCGATATTAATAAAACTTCGAATTTGGCGCGCGTGGGCGTTTGGGTTCCGAGTTCGACTGAATTTAAGGATTTTCTCTCATCCGGGACTCTAATCCGTTTGAAAGACTTCTAAAGAGCCATGTCGGTTTCCCGCCCAGCTGAATGTCGGGCCGTTATCGATGAATGCGATATTTGGCGGGTGTTTAGATAATTAGTAACCTTTGGAAATTATTATATGGGAATGGTTTAGTTATTTTTAGTTGTTGGTATTGATGATTTCGAATGTCAGATTCATAAGCAATGAAGTGTCCAACAACTTCCTCCGTTTTCTATTTCGCCGTTACGCGAAGACAAAAAAAAAATCTCATAGAAAATGGCAGCGCTGCATTCTTTATTGATAAAAGTATAATCTCAAAGCCATACCCTGTAGAAATAAACTCCAACGTACTTAGAGACTAAACCGAAAAAATACCGAAACATCTCCCATAGAAAAAAAAATGATACTTCAAACTAAATGTACTACAAAAATAGAAAAGCATGCTGATAAATTATGGAAATAAAATCACTCGCGTTTGCATTCGAGTCTGCCGACATTAAGGTTTGAAACAAGAAGCCAAGCACCTGAGGGCAAAATTAGATGAAATTCAAAACATACCCCTCAGAAATAAATAAATCAAACTAAAGAAGACACCAGAGAATTTAAAAAGTAAAAGTAAATGAGAAAAAGATAAGCAAGTGCTCCCACGCACTTTCGAATCTGGCGCCAAAAGAGTCGGCCATCTTTGTTTCTCGAATTCCCGGATGTTGCACTTGGGTTCTTGTTGTTTGTTCGCGGAGAAGAAGACCACGCGTTCCTCCAACAAATTCATCAATAATGTCTGATAACACTGTAAGTACGCCATTTACGAGCACCCTGAGCGATCGGGCAGCTTCTTTTCTTTATTGTGGTGAAGTTGAAATCCTCGAAACACGTGAAATAGTGTGAAATAACGAGATATTAAGTCTTTTTCACCTCCCTCTCCTGCAGGACGCCAAGCCAGAAGGGGAAGGGAACGAATACATCAAACTTAAAGTTGTAGGACAGGTAATGTGCCCTAATTTTACTCTTTTTTGTTTTGCTTTCGTAAACATTAGGTACAGTGGAGCATGCGAGTGAATGTGTAGAGGTTTCTTAGTGAATTTCATAGGAAATAAAGTCCGTTTAAGCTATATATGTATTTTTACCGGGTGTGTTCAGTTCCGTTTTGAAATTGGAGTCGCCTTTGTTGTGTATTGTAGCGAGATGAATAATGTTTTTGTGGCTGATAATGGCTCGTGGAAGTGTTCATTCGACCTTATTATTTATGGTTTGGGAAACCACGGTGTGTTTACGTAGTTCGAAAAATCTTCAGTTGTGCATAACACGCATGGTAGGCCTACATAGTCGTTCTCGTGTTTTTCCCGATAGATTTGTTATCACTTTGCTAAATATGAAAACGTTCATTTTATAGGTTTTGTAATCTTTTGAATTTTGTTAATTTTGTTGGATTTTATATTAGTTGATGGGATTTTTTTCCCCTCGTTTTCCCTCCTGTGTTTCTGGAGGGCATGATGTCAACTTCTTGGTATTTCCTGCAAGAGTTATGTGATGCAATAGTGTTTAAGGTCTCAGTGGAAGTAATGTTTTTTGAAGAGTTTAGGCTTTATCGTCAGGTACCTCATCCTTTCATTGTGCCTGTAATTAGCTGGATAGTGGATACCAGGATAGAAGGCATATACCCTGTATGCCACACTTATACCAGGAGATCCTCAGCCGTTGTCAAGATGTAGACCATGCAGACTTGCTTGTCTGATACTGCAGTGAAAATAAGGTGGCTAGGCTGTCTTGGATGAAAACAAAGCAGGCGCTTGCAGTTGTTTGAAAACACTGGCACAGTGTTTATAAAACATTTTCCATCTGAGGGAAAGTAGTACGGCACAAAATTGTATGTGCTAAGGCATTAATGTTGTTGGAAATAGTATGATAATGTGTTCGTAAACAAATGAGATGCCATTTTCCATTTTCAGTTTCGTGCATTGAAATTTATTTCTTGTGTATTAACTACTGCATTTAAATACATGGGTAAACAAGTCTCTTTGGATGGACTTGCAGTGTTAAAGCTTTCCAACAAACCTAGTTGTTGGCTTAAAGGCAACAAATTGCTAGTAGGACCACATGAAGTCCTGTTTGGCCTTCACATGATTTGGCTTAAAAACATTATGATTAGCAGGATAAGAAGCTGGACTGTTTTTATTATGACTATCTTAACAGGTTTTGGAATGTGGGAGGAAAGGGGGGGGGGGGAGCAAAGCATAAAAAACTGTAGCTGATTTTGTTCCAAGTTGCGTGTAAAAGACATCAATCCGATAAAATTTGATATCAGGAAGAATTTAATGTTCATTTTCTGTATTAAAAGTACAAAAAGACCACAGCCATCAGGGACTTCTGAACTCAACTTTATGAATGAACCCTAAACACACAAACTACCTTGAAGATTGCCAATAACTCACAAAATCCAAACTCAGAGACTTTACCCCCAGACACCTTAATAATCTCCCTAGGCAGTATATACTTAACTCAGTAAATGTTGTGAGTGACTTTTGTAAATTTGGTTGCACTGAAATATCTATATACTTATTATAGGCATATGTAAGTCCACTTGGTAATTCCTTACAATATATGCATTGTCAGAGACTGTCCCTAATTTAAGCAACAATATTAAGATTGAGTAGACTTTTTCTTTGTAGTGGTACTGTTCATTTCTGCATATTATTACTTATACCGACACTGCAACTTGTTTCCCTCTACAAGAATATCCTCTTCAGTTTGCCCCAGTATAGTGCATCCATACTGTAAAGATTAACCATGCACTCATCTTTTTCCCTTTCATCCAGTTAATTCCACCATATAGAATGAGAATTTAACATTTCCTCTAAAATATAGATCTCCAGTGCTTTAATGTTCCAAGGTAGCAACCCCCATTCCCCACATCATTCAGCAGGTTGTGGGAACTTGATGTTTTGGGGTTGGGGTCACATTCTGTTAAGCAGTTGTGTGCTTTATAACAAAGAAAAGTCTGTGTATTTTGTTACAATATAGGTATATATTTACCTAGTGGCCACACAGGGATAGGGAAAATTCAGGAGCACTGTCATGAAGAGAAGGAAACTACTTAACAAGCACAGTCAAATATAGCATTAGCAATAAAATAAAGGTAGTTTCTTAGTTTCACTCTGCCATCCAACTTATGAACTATTATTCTTTGTTTTAATTATTCACATTGCAATGTGCTTGAATCTCTTGTTATTTTCCATCGCAGGTGATACAAATAAAGCATTCGTAATTGTTTACCAAGTGAGCTTAATTCTCTATTGCTCCAGCTGCTGGGGATGGGTATCCTAAAACATCACCATATTAACTAAAAACCTTTCTAACCCAAGGACTTAGCCCCCAAACCTCCACTTACTTGCCCTATCCGGGGCTCTGACCCCAGACCCCCACCCAATTGGCATTAACTTTCTTTGCACCCAGCATTAGTCACAACTTATTCTCTCTATTTCTAAGTCCCCAACTCAATGAAACAAAATTCAACAGTTGAAGTTGGTGTACTTGGGCGGCTGCCCGAGGGGAAGGTTGCTCATGACCTTCAGGGGAAACATGTCTTTCTGTAGACTTGAGTCCAGCCCTATCTTTGCCATGTACTGAACAGCTTACTTATGTGGTAATCTTGTATAACCAGGTTGTAAATTCACAACCAGTCTTTGTTACTTAAAAAGGTTTTTGATGTATTTGTTTCTAATTCAGCATCCCCAACTAGGGAATTATAGCAGTCAGATGGGAGTCTGGGGCAAAGCCCTGGGGTAAGGAGGGTTTTGATTTATTTGCAAATTCCCAGGAACTTGGAGGGGTGCAGTCTCTTCATAAACATTTGCCCAATTTTCTCTGTATAGTGGTTGCAGTTGCATCCATGTCTTAAAGTGAGAAGACTGACAAACCTATATATATTCTGGTAGGTTAGCTTCCAAAGTGCATTGTTAGTATATTGGTGGCATAACAGCCAATGTAACAAATACCCAGGTTTTCATTAAACAACAAACTAGATGGAACTGCTTCAAACTTGACTGGAGTCTTAACCAATATCTCTGTCTAAGATTGTATGTCACATTCATAAGATTAGTATATATTAATCAGTAACAATTGTATGTATACAACAGATGTATAACTTTTTTTTGATTGGTACAATTCCATATTCACCCAATAATCTTGTTTTGATAGTCCTGATAGTAGGGTGGGGTATGAAGTAAAACAGGGAAATTATGGGGGTAAAACAGGCTGAAATACAGTATATATGATAGAGATACATTAAAAACAAAAAGAAAGGGTCAAAACCGTCTTAACATATTTTAACAAAAATGTCCACCAAATTGAAATTCTGCATTTGGAAATGCTACTTTCAAAACGTCCACCAAAAGATGTGCCAGCTTTTGATAAATCTGTAGAAATGGACATCACACAAGTATGGAGCCCTGTGTGTTTTCACAATGTTCTAAGTAATGTTGCTTCAGCCTCTGTTGGGGGCTCCACCCTTGAACCCGCTGCACAGATTATTCATGCTTAACCTCCCCTGGGCCCCAAGACTTCAACTGTATTGTCTGGAGGAAAGAGGCAATGCTTTAGATGCTGTATCTAGAAGGTCACTTTTGGCTAGATAACCTTTAATATAAGTTGACCTCTTTTGCTGTGGCACTTTTCCCAGGTTTCCTCCAGTTTCTGTCACTAGTGTTTCTTGTGGGCACTGATGCAGGGGTTAACAAAGTTCATTCCATTACTTGAAGGCAGTCCACTGTCTTCCAACTCACTAATAACTGACCATGTATGTACTTTTGAGTTTAGGTAATGTATATGCTATTGTCACATGTCAACTTGAATCACAAAATACTCCTAAGTCTCCTGTGTTAAACCCCCAAATACCCACCGGCTGTCTGTGATCCTCCTCTTATTTTTCCTTTTCCCAAATTAAAATTAATGGATAGTTTTGTCTGGTTTACAATTTTTTTCAAATCTATTAATTTAATACCAACCAACAACATTGCCAAATAAACCAAAATCTTTTCTAACCTAGGGGGCCTTGCCTCCAGCTCCATGCCAAATAGACCACCAGGCCCCTTGTTCACACCCTCTGGCAAACACTGCATGGGAAAAAAATGTACCCTGTAGAACATTAAATAGTAAATAGTGCAGATTTTTGTTTATATATAAACTAAAAAGAATTTTAACACAAAGGGTTGAATTATGAATAGTGTATCTTGTGTACACACACACCAAATCATACATACTTGTAAAGATCTCCTACTTATCCCATTGGTGTCTTACCAGATCATGGTGAATATATTTTTTAATATTTCACTGAAATCGTGCATATGTTTTGCAGCTATAGGGGGTAAGCCTGTAGATGTGGCCTATTTAACAGCAAATATTTCTAAAGGAACCTCTTTCTTTGTCAATATCAAATACAGTACAAGATATAGATGTCTTGTACCCAAAACTATAACTATGATATAGACAATGTGCTTGGCAAAACCAGAAGAAGAAAGCCTAGCAAACTACTACTTTTTGATGCTAGAATATTTATGGGTAGCTTAAAGTCAACAGTATTTGTTTGGCTTTGGTTAGGTTTGGTGTAGGGAAATTTAAAAAATAAAATATTTAGTAGTATCAGTGATGTGTGGAGCATCCTGTGACTCATAACATTGTCTCAACTCTTAATCTCAAATAAAAAATGCAGATTCTAGATACAGGCCTGCTGGCCTTGGTACAGTGCAGATTTGTATAAGAATATCGAGGTGGTTTTGTGTCCTGTGGACTTTGCATGAGAAAAGTGCACTCCTGATGTGTTTAAAAGTAACCTTGAGTATTTCCATGTTCACTGTGATGGATCCAGTGTTTTCTTTTCCTTGTCATTTTATTTCTTTCATTTGTCTGTCTACCTTTTTCTTGGTAATATCCTCTCTATCCTCATAATTCTCACAAGTATCATTATAGTTTAGATCAATCCTACTGATAATATATACATTCGCGGTACAGACTTCTATGTAAGAAGCAGCCCATTATTGACTTATAGATGCCTTTTGCTCTGTCAAAGCCAAGTTTGCCTACAAGACAGGCAGCATCTGTTTCAATAAAATTCCTAGTTGGTGACTATCAAGCTAAGGCCCACCCCTTTACCATCAATTATTTCATATATTAATAGGGTTTCTTAATTTTTCCCCCCCTTTATTTTTGAAGAAAATCCCCAGAGAAAACAGATTGATAGGAGTAATAGCTAGATGAATAATTATTTATATAATATACTCATTTGTTATAATTACCAGAAGTAAAACAAAAATTCCGCTTGTTTATGATATAATGACCCATACCATACACAACCATCAAAGTACTTTTCATTTTTGGATTCAACTGGCTAAGCATAAGTATTGCTATCTGCCTTTTTGACCCCTTGATTACGGGTGAAGAAAACAAAAAATACGCTCTGATATCAGTGGCAATGCTCTGACTTTGAGCACAGGCGTTCGGTACATCAAGCCGAATCACCAGCTCTTAGCGCTTTGGTGCGCCACTGCATCGTTCAGTCACACGCCACAGATCGGGTGGTTTGTTATGACGCCTCACGGCATGATCCGTCTGGAAGGGGTTAAATATCTTGGCCAAACCCTAACCAGACCAGACTGGTGTGTGTTGGTCTCATCTCAAAAGAACAAGCTTGTAGAGAGTTGCTTGCTTCACACTATGCATTATCCATGCGTAGAAAGTCCTGTTGAGACATGACCTGACTGCATGTTGTACAAGGACCTTCTCTTTTGTTTTCTCAGGTAATTTGTTTTTCATTTTGGTGTCATTTACTTTTTAATAGAATTTGAGTCCAAATCATTGCATAGATATTATTTCTGTTTTATTTAATCTGTTGGAGACATTTAACCCATTACCATAAATGCTAGACAGGTGTTATATCACAGCAGGTGAGTAGTAGGCAACTTGCCATAGCCTTTGTCATTCTTTTCCTCTGTTATTAATAAACAAATAGAAAAAAAAATGATGGAAACGTGTCAGTAGTAATAAGCTGTGTTTTCAAAAAAAGAAAAAATCTTTTCTTTTTTTCTTTCCCCTTTTATATTCAACCTTTGTACTCCCACAGGACTCCAATGAGATCCACTTCCGAGTGAAGATGACCACACAGATGGGCAAGTTAAAGAAGTCGTACAGTGAGCGGGTGGGAGTCCCTGTAGCATCGCTGCGTTTCCTCTTTGACGGACGGCGCATTAATGACGAAGAAACGCCCAAAGCTGTAAGTGTTTTGCTTTAGGGGTTGAATGTGTTGTTTTCTTTTTTTTTTTTTTTTTAAGATGTTGGAGGGTGTATATTTCATATATGTATTTATTTAATATTATTATTATTTTTTTTTTTTTATTATTATTATTATTATTTCTTTGCCTTTTTCTATTTTAGCATTCAGATTTTTTTCTTCTTGTGATAGTTCACTATATCATCTTTATCTTGCTCCTTTAGCTCCTCCACTTACTAATTGACCTGTTCTTTCCATTGACCCTGTTTGACATTTATATTTCATTATCTTTTTTTCTCACTTGTAGTTGATGCAATTGATGCAATTTTTGGGTTTTTGGTTTTAAGTTGATATGTCTTGTTGTCCTGCAAATTATATGAATGGAAATCTTTAATATTATCAAGAAAATGTTACTCTCGGATCTCTTCATTTTCAGCAAGTCCCTTAGTAATTAAATGAGTGATTTATGATATGTAACATGTAGAACTGTAGTTGAAAAAGTATTTTTCAAAGGAAGGCTGTATCCTCTTCCTCTCTCACCTGTTGGTATCTAGTATTTGCGTTCCTTATCATTTTTTCTTTTTTCAGCTGGAAATGGAGAATGATGACGTAATTGAAGTGTACCAGGAGCAGACCGGCGGCCATTGATGCAACACATTCCCGCGACCATAGGAATAAGACATCGTTAGGTTAAGGAAGTTTATTTTTCGCCACACAGTGTACCTTTATTTTCTGGCTGAGATTTTCGCACAGACCAGGCAATGTGCGCAGACCTTTTTAGATGGAATTTCTGCGAGTCTCGTACAATGTATAATCATGCAAGAGTCTGAAAAATTATTAAATTTTCTCTTTTTCTTTTTATATATGTATGTTATTTGCCCAGGGATGGTTTCCTGGAGCAAATTGTGCAGCAGCAGTGTGCGACTTCACCAGGCCTATCTCAAGACCAGGCATGAGAGAACTTAAGTTTCTGCATAGCTTTTGAGATTTGGGTGTTAACGCATCTAATATGTTGTTAACCAAAAGAATGAAGATTTCCCTCTCTTTTTATTTTTTTGAAAGCATTGTAAGTCATGAATGTTAGTACCTTTTTTCATTAAATTTTTTATTTCTAATCCTTACAATTCCAAGTAGTAAGAAGGAAAGACCTCAAATTTAAATTCTTGACAAGGGTTATGCTTAACCATTAGTCTGCATTGTTCGAATGTTCTGGTAATAGATTGCAGCTGGTCATCTTTATTGCTGTGAACCAAAATAGACTCTGTGAGTTCTATGTGTTACTCATTCAATACATTCTAAATATAACCCAATTTCGTCTTTTTGTTTTATATTATTTGTGGATAGCAAAAAATTTTAATATTTCATACATAATGTGAGAAGCAGTGAAGTAAAATGATTGTGTAAATGTCAGTTCTTTTATTTAAAACCAGCCAATTTATAATAACAGAAAAAATATGCTTATTTATATCCAGTTATCTTATTTATTGCATAAGATATTTTAAAATCCTTATCATACTGGTGTACACAAAGGTAATAAGGAAAAATGTAAAGATTTCCACTGATGTAATGAAAAAGGAAGTATATTTTAAAATACAGTTCTCTGTGTGTGTGTGTGTGTGTGTGTGTGTGTGTGTGTGTGTGTGTGTGTGTGTGTGTGTGTGTGTGTGTGTGTACACATGTTACATGTTACATGTTACATGTTACATGTTACATGTTGCTACCACTGCAATAGTTATCAAGTGGAGCATATTTAGTAATTAATTTAACGCAGTTCTGCTACTGTATTTACAACTGGCATGTAAATACATTCCATGCCAGTTGTAAATACAGTTTATTAATTGTATTTATATATAGGTGGCTGAACAAGTACTTAGTCACCAATTACTAATCCTACTTACTGTTTGCCCTTTTCCTTGAGTTTTTGGAAATACTTATACTTTATAGTGCTTTTAGTATTGTTATCAACACATGATTGTCAGTAATGCAAATATAAGCATTCAAAAATCTCCAAAAGCTCAAGGAATGGGAAAATCAGGTGAGGTCTTGTAGGTCTACTAAGTGACTCCTTGGTGCCTTTATACTTGTGTAACCATTTGTGCATAAATATATTTCACAAAACAATCTGCAGTGAACAACACATGCTCCTGGTGGCATTGGGCCAAATACACCCAATGAATGAATTGTTTCTTGTATTAAACTTGGCCTGACAAGGTGTTCCAAACAAAGCATCAAGGTGCATGCAGAGTCAACTTCATTTTTTTGAGAAAAATCAAAAGTATGGGAAACCTAAATTTACTTTGCTCTCAATGCATTCGCTAAAGTTTGATCTATCTTGACTTAACAGAATTTTCATCCCAGTGTGAATGGGATATAATGAACAGAATGACTAGGCATAACATGCTAAATGATGACAATCCATTTTTTAAATACTATCTAAACAGTGTGTAATATTAATTTGTTTGAAGTTGGCAATATATGGCTTTAATATGGAAATGGGCACATTTCAGTAACCAACTCTGATCGGCCATCTATATTTTAAACTTGTCACTCCTTGGTGCATAGAGCTCAGGTACTGCTGAGAAGGGACAAGGAATAGTTCATCAGGAGTCTTGCTGAGGAGGTTGAAGGCCATTACTTGGTAAATGACCTTTGCCTTGCCTACCAAGCCTTGAGAAAACAACTCAAAGCAGATAACCGCAGTCCTTTCAGTGGATGGACAGTTCATCTCCTATCATGTTGTGGCTCGTGGATGTTAAGCTGAGTATTTTTAACAGCCGTACCAGGTAGACCCTCCAACAGTTAGTTGGGCTGGACCTGCCCATCAGTGAAGAAACTTCTTCCGTAACTGAGGTTAGGATGGCGATTTCTGAGCTGAAGAGTGGGAAAGCTGCAGGCATATGTGATATCCCTGCTGAACTGCTAAAGGCTTTGGATGAACCTATGGCACAGGGCTTGCATGCAGTGTTAACTGCCATATGGTAATTCTGGTTCCATCCAGAACTCATGGTAGCAACTACCATGGCATTACGCTGCTCAGTATACCAGGCAAGGCTTTCGCTGATATTCTTCTGAAATGGATCCACAACCATCTCCTAAGGCACCAGAGACCAGAGCAGTCTGGATTCACTCCTGGCAAGTCCACAATATCCTAGAGCTTTGAGTAATTGTCGAATGCCTTCATGAGTTCAGTCGTGGGTTGCTTGCAGCCTACATTGACAGCAAGAAGGCATTTGACTTGGTGCATCAGGAAATTCTGTGACACAGATTATTGGCCTAATAGCAAGCCTATATACCAGTACTGAAGTGAACTTTTTACCTGATAATTCAGAGGTGAGGCAAAGCTGTGTCCTTGCACCAACACTTTTCAACACCTGTATGGACTGGATAATGGGCAGAGCTACTATCCAAAGTCAGTGTGGAGCAACACTGGGCAACATCAAGGTCTCAGACCTTGAATTTGTTGATAATGTTGCTATCCCATCTGAGTCTCTGGAATCACAGGTGGTGGCTCTTGAAGCATTTAGCAATGAAGTGAAGCTCTTGGGCCTTGAGGTCTCCTGGATCAAGACCAAAATTCAGGACTTTGGAGGCTTGTTAGGGGAACCCATTCAGTCAATCCATGCTTGTGGTGAGCGTTGAAGTCACACACAGTTTTGCATACCTTGTAAGCGTAGTCCATATCATACTGCCAGTTTTGCTCTATGGAAGCAAAACCTGGACACTATTGCCTTGGAGTCTCTCGTCTTGATGCCTTTTGTAAAAAAGTTTCTTCACCGGATCATGGACACAGTTGGCAGGATCATGTGTCCAACCGATGGCATACACCCTGAAACTGGCATACACCTGTTACTTGCATAATCTGGGATTGCCAACTCATGCTATATGGACACCTAACTCGTTTCCCTGTGGAAGACCCATCAGGTTGTCTCTCTGCGAGACAATCCTGAGTGAAGGAAGCCCCTGGGATGACCTAGGAGGTCATGGCTTGGACAGCTCAACCAGACCTGTAGCTAGAAGTTAGAGATGGGCCAAGGGCCTGCCTGAAGACTCGCCATAAGGGACGTTCGTGGCTGGAGGCGAAGGTTGGATGCAGCCATACGCCCCCATGATGTTAGCCCCTTGATATATATATATATATATATATATATATATATATATATATATATTATATATATATATATATATATATATTATATTATATATAATATATATATATATTATATTATATATATTATATATATATATTATATTATATATAATATATATATATATTATATTATATATA
>NC_061854.1:14043136-14080636 GCF_019202785.1 Penaeus chinensis
TTTGTATCTTATTTAACAAAAAATTAAAGAAAATAAGTAAGACTTTTCCGTAATGAGCGGCCTATAACGTGATGATCGAAGAACATCAAAACTGTTCCGCAGCAGTGTGTCTAATATCAAAATAATACGGTTTTGTTCGTCTTCAAATTTCTCACAACGGTACACGTCTCCACAGGGTACGAGGCGAGGTTCGTAGGGTACACGCTAGTTTCTAAAAGCGAAATACTATGGTTATTATACAGCATTGAATCCGGTTGCATACAGCTTTAAGAATTTCTATAAATAAAGTTTGGGGGACATTCTATTTAATTAAGGGGTATAGATTTTAGTACTTATCCGATAAGAAGTGGGCCTACATACACACGACTCTTATCATTTTCACCACTTCATATCTTCTTATAGACACATATCAAGAAAATTATTATAAATCATTGTTCTGAATAACGAAAAAATAATCCGCTGAATATTAATCATAGAAATCTGACTTCATCGAGAAACCTTACCTAAACAGCATTGTAAAACCACCAATACTGAACAAACCAAAGGAATCGAAGGAAAAGCCAAGCCTCCATATCATTCCATTATCTCTCCAGGGTTAGATATAGCTATACGAGTCCATCACAGGAGCGCTCTAATATATCTGATTTATTGGAAATCAATGTCTACTTTTGGGCGCAGGTCCTGACGCACACACCAAGGGAAACGTTTCTCTTTCCGATAATCACTGGAATTAACGACAATTATGATATCATCAGCTTATTCGTTAAGTTTTCTTTCCTTTTTTTCGAATAGAGGCAAAGAGAATAAGAAATTAGAGGAAGACAAGGATTTTATTCCGTTCAGGTTTAAGTTTACGTCAGACTGTTGTGTACTTTGTTTTCTTAAATGTTGTACTCTGAATGCCGTCGTTTAGTCAGCTACAACGTGACAGCACAAGCAAAGTTTATTCCACACGAAAGGGAATCCAGCTATTTATGTAGCGTGCATACTTCATCTGATATGAAATCTTGTCACATGTCAAATATATTTTAAAATATAGATACATCAATTATAGGAGTCCCAAAACTTCTACAGCATAAAGATAAATAACGAAAAGATTATAATGCTAGAGGAAGTCATAGTAGAAATGCCGAACACTGAATAAAACCATACATTGTGTCAAGTGTAGACTTCACCTTGATGATATGCGCAGGCGAATTATCTAGTAACTCCACTACACACAGCACCACTTTATAGTTACTGAGGTGCTTGTACAAAGAAAAACAAATAAATATCCATATTTAGAATATACAAGGAAGATTCCAGGCATATTTTGGCGACTAAACTGATTGTATACTACATGAAAGCACAATCAGAGCAGTTGATATTATACCTGACAGCTTCATGGCTTCTTCTAGCGACAAATATTGATCACATTCGCTAATCCATCTCGGGTTTCAGGCAGTAGCTCGAATGCTACATTTTAGCCTTATTTCAACAAGAGGGGTGAATGAATCTTAAAATATGCATGGCATATACAAAGCTTGAAGGCAAAAGCAAATTATTTAGAGCACACAGCGGATTGTCTCAGAAAACGTTTGAACAGGGGTGACCTGAGTAGGGCGCATGGCATACACGAGGTTAAGTCCTGTTGTACTAAACCACGACGGAACAGCTTGCTTTAGAGCTGCAGGTTTGCTACAAGTGTTATGGGAAGGATGAAACAGTAGTCGAAGATTAATAACCTAGGTTCGAGCCTTCAAGCATTTTCATTCTTGACGTATACGCCTGTACGCGAAAGTTCTCTCTGGCTTCCTGCCCTGTTCTCTCTCTTTCTCTTTCTTTCTTTCTTTCTCTATTTCTTTCTTTCTTTCTTTCTTTCTCTCTCTCTCTCTCTCTCTCTCTCTCTCTCTCTCTCTCTCTCTCTCTCTCTCTCTCTCTCTCTCTCTCTCTCTCTCTCTTTATATATATATATATATGTATGTATATGTATATATATGTGTATATATATATATATATATGAATATATATGAATATATATATACATATATACATAGTTATGCACACATATCTATCTGCCTCTATACATATACATATACATATACATATACACACATACATACATACATACAGAGAGGAAAATAACACGAGCATAATTCCCGTGTGTCTGAGTATTTTCGCAGAGCAAAGGCAGAGAGAGGACCTTTGGAGGAGGGAGGGAAGGGGGGAAGGGGGCTAAATATATCCCCTTCCCCTCCTCTGGTGGAGTCACACGTGGTGTCATGCACGTGAAGTGAGGTTGGACCATGCTGTTTCACAGGGAACAGGCTTGAGTCCTTGGAGGCCTCTCTCTCTCTCTCTCTCTCTCTCTCTCTCTCTCTCTCTCTCTCTCTCTCTCTCTCTCTCTCTCTCTCTCTCTCTCTCTCTCTCTCTCTCTCTCTCTCTCTCTCTCTCTCTATTTATATCCATTTCGCCCAGAATTATCCTCATTATCGTGAGTGTGTATGTAAACAAACAAAATAAAAATATATAGATGTGTATGTGTACGTATGTAGGTGTGTGTTTGTGTGTCTGCCTTTCTGTCTGTGCGCATGTACACGAGCTCTTTCCTTCATAGTGCTTCTGTACTGTCCCATTCTCTCTCTCTCTCTCTCTCTCTCTCTCTCTCTCTCTCTCTCTCTCTCTCTCTCTCTCTCTCTCTCTCTCTCTCTCTCTCTCTCTCTCTCTCTCTCTCTCTCTCTCTCTCTCTCTCTATGTGTGTGTGTGTGTGTGTGTGTATGTGTGTGTGTTGTGTTGTGTGCGTGTGTGTGAACGGAAAATAATTGATGAAATCTTGCATTGCCTAAAACCTCACATAAGTTTCATAATTTTCAATTTCAACTCACGTTTTAGAACTGAAAGTTGTGCAATGTTTGTTAACACTGCAAAATTTAAAGTATTTGATCACGTATCGAACAAGTATTATGCAGAGGGAAGCCTGGCGTGATTATTCCCTGTATATGAAGGGATTTGGAATATTAGTTTGCCATTTTATATACCGTTTTGTTAAAAATTATGGGAAACTGTAGATATTTCGTTGTTAGTTTCCCAGCGCGAAATTATATTTAGCCAATATTCCTCATAAAGTAAGTTCAAGATCACACTCCCATAACTGATGTGTAACTCAATAACATTAGTTTACGTAGCTAATCTCATGTGATAACAATGGAATAATGCATTTAATTATATTTGCATCCATGTTTAATACGTAGATATTTCCCGAGAGGGGAATCTTTCTCGAAATATCTATCGATTGGAATGATTTTAGTCCCGCACATTCTGGAAGCTTCAGAATGCGGTGCTACCACGCCGCGTCCGATTCGCCTCACGGTGATAAAACTTCTACATCTCTTTTGGTTGAATTTTCCAAATCTGAACAGTATAATTGACATACGGGCGTATATCATATCTTAATTAATCCAAATAAAGCTAGAAAAAGTATCATCTCTTTGCTATTTATAGAAATTCGAGAAAATCACGGAAACGCCACCGACACGCGGGTCCGGACGAAACAAAAGACGGTCCGAATGAGAGGACTTTGAATCTCTATAAGAGCATCCGATCTCCTCCGGGACGTGTAGTTGAACCTCGTGCTCGATCCCCTTCCTCCTCACGCCAGTTATTTACGCGAACAAACGCCAAACACCATGTCAACCACACAGTGAGTTCCCATTTTCTCGTGTTTTATGCCTGTTCCTTGTTATTAGAATGAATTTGGGTAATGTGTCGGGCCGCGAGAGGGAGGAGAAGAGGGTGGATAGGGTGGATAATTGTGGTAAAATAGGAGAAGAGGGGAAAGAGGAGGAGCAGAGATGGAAGGGGTGGCGGCGCCGGCGAGCAAGCGTGTTCGGTGCTGCCGAAACTCTCGTTAAAATTATCACCGAAGGAGTGTCTGATTCGGCAAAGAATGGTGATTTTAGTGTTTCGACGACCGGTTGGGATATCGACATTTCGTGGAGAGTTGCCATTTTCCATGTTTGTTAGAAAATGAGAAAATTTTCATTCATGGATTTCGCCCTCTCTGAATGAAGGTGCATTGTCGAGCAATTAAACGTAATGATATTGGCATTTGGTGATGTAACAGCTGTTTAGTGTGAAGGAGAGTGTCGTGTGAAGGGGTGTAGTATTATGCCCAAGTGTGTGTGGCTGTGTCATGCTGTGTCATAGGTCTGTGTTGTAAGTGTTTTAAGGAGACACTTTTCTAAAAATGGATAGTCTTTGTTTACTGCTTTTAATTCACTGAGTGTTGTCTGGTGTGGTGATTTTGTACGTTTCATCTCCTAGATTCCTGGGAAACAGCCAGAAGCTTGTATTATTTCTAGGTTTATAGCTATGGCTGTTTGCATCATATTTGGTAGACTCCTTTTTTCCTGTTTCAATGGATTTGTTTGTTGGGAAATAGAAGCAGCTTGCCAGAAAAAAGTAATACCTAAGACAGCATAATACTTAGCAGATCTTATGATTATAGGTCCTTTGAACTATACATATAGATCTACTAGTAACTTGTGAACTAAGCTTGATAGTTTAGATACACCCAGAATGACTCGAGGAACAGCCCCCTGCGTTAGACAATATAGTGACTGGTTTGGTACTGTCATTACAGCAGAGTTTGAGAATTCCACACTGTGCACGGGTAACTGGAACTCCCTGAAATATAGTCAATCGGTATTGCATTATGATAGCATAAATTTAGCCACAACCTTTCTGATATTAGTTTGGAAACTTGCAAAGGCATTGAAAGCTAAAGAAAATGACATAGCTAATGCTCTAAACCCTTTCTATTAGCATGTTCATATGCGGATGAATTTATATCCTCTCTTGATAATGACCAACAATATGACACTGCAAAGTTGGACAAAAATGAAGGACACTTATTCTATAGAGAAATTGTTGCTATTACTAAGAAGTTTGGTTGTCTGTGGAGCGCTTGTGATGTCTGATGCCCAGATGTAGGAGGTTTAGTCCCGAGTTAGTATTTGCCCAGAAATAGACCTTTTAATTGGTATTGGAAGGGCATGAAGTTTGCTGGTAATAGATGGTTTGTAGACAATCCAGTGGGGGTATAAGAGTTCCTGTGTGTGAATTCCTAGTAATGGGAAGAGGAGTAAGTGACAGGAAAACATTACCACGGTAATATCTGGAGAATTCCATTTTGCTTGAATATATGTCAGGTTTATTGATCTTTTCTTTGGGGGCATTCTAGTTATTTGACCCAGATTACTGCTAACAGAGTTGCCACCCTCTCCCCACCTGTTAAGGAATAAATAAAAGGTAGGAAAGGTTAGGTTACGATTTTTGGGATATATCAAAATTAAACAGCAGAAACCGCCCATTACCCATAACCTTGGCCCTGATAGCTGCTCTCGGAGGGCATGAAAGTTACCGGGGGAATTGCAGGGTAAAATAACAATAATATAAGAACACAGTATAGGTAATAACTAAATGCAGTTATTACATACACCTCTGCATTAGACAGTTCAGTGAGTCATTATCTATATTGTGTTCTTATGTTATTGTTATTTTACCCCACAGTTTCCCTGGTATGTTTCATGCCTCTCCCCTCCCCCTCCACCCTCCCTCTGCCCTCCCCCCTCCACCCTCCCTCTGCCCTCCCCCCTCCACCCTCCCTCTGCCCTCCCCCCCTTCACCCCTCCCTCCCCCCCCCCCCCCCCCTCTGCTCTCCCTCTCCCCTCCCCTCCCCCCCCCCCCCTTTCCCCTCCCTCCCCTCTCCCCCTCTCCCCCCCTCTCCTCCCTCCCCTCCTTCCCCCCTCCGCCCTCGCCTCCCTCTCCCCTCCTCCCCCCTCCGCCCCTGCTCCCCCCTCTCCCCTCCCTTCCCCCCCCGCCCTCTGCCCCTCCCTCCCCCCTCCCTTCCCCCTCCGCCCTCTGCTCTCCCCTCCCCTCCTTCCCCCCTCCGCCCTTGCCTCCCTCTCCCCTCCCCCCCCCCCCTCCCCCCTCCCCCCCTCCCCCTCTCCCCCCCCTTCCCCCCCCCCGCCCTCTGCTCTCCCCCCCCTCCCTTCCCCCCTCCGCCCCGCTCTCCCCTCCCCCCCCCCTCCCCCCCCCCCCCTTCCTCCCCCCTCCCCCCTCCGCCCTCGGCTCTCCCCCCCCCTCCCCCTCTGCTCTCCCTCCCCCTCCCCCCTGTTTCCCCTCCCCCCTCCGCCCTCTGCTCCCCCCTTCCCCCTCCCCCTCCCCCCTCCGCCCTCTGCTCTCCCTCCCCCCTCCCCCTTTTCTCCCCTCCCCCCCCCCCCCTCGCCCTCTCTTTCCCTCTCCCTCCCCCCCCCCTCTCCTTCCCCCCCCTCCCCCCCTTTTCCCCCCCCCTCCCCTTTTCCCCTCCCCCCCCCTCCCCCCTTGCTCTCCCCTCCCCTCCCTCCCCCTCCCCCTTGCTCTCCCTCCCCCCCCCCCTCCCCCCCCGGCTCTCCCCCCCCCCTCCCCCCCCCCGCCCTCTCTTTTTTTTTCCCTCCCCCTCCCCCCTCCCCCTTGCTTTCCCTCCCCTCTCCCCTCCCCTCTCCTCCCCCCTGTTTGCTCTCTCCCTCCCCCCTTTCTCTCTCCCCCCCCTGTTTGCTCTCTCCCTCCCCCCTTCTCTCCCCCCTTTTTCCCCCCCCCCGGGCTCCTCCCTCCCCCCTTCTCTCCCCCCCCCTGTTTGCTCTCTCCCCCCCCCCTTCTCTCTCCCCCCTGTTTGCTCTCCCCTCCCCCTTCTCTCTCTCCCCCCTGTTTGCTCTCTCCCTCCCCCCTTCTCTCTCTCCCCCCTGTTTGCTCTCTCCCCCCCCTTTTCCTCCTCCCCCCCTTTTGCTCTCTCCCCCCCCCTTTTCCTCCCCCCCTCCCCCCCCTGTTTGCTCTTTTTCCCCCTCCCCCCTTCTCTCTCCCCTTTTCCCCCCCCCCCTTTTCTCTCTCCCCCCCCCCTTTTCTTCCCCTCCCCCCCCCCCTTTTTTGCTCTCTCCCCCCCCCCTTTCTCTCCCCCTCCCCCCACCCCGTTTGCTCTCCCCCCCCCCCTCTCTCCCCCTCCCCCCCCTGTTGTCTCTCCCTCCCCCCTTTTCCCCCAAACCCCCCTGTTTGTCTCCCCCCCCCTTCTCTCTCCCCCTCCCCCCCCTTTTTGCCCCCCCCCCCCCCCTTCTCTCTCTCCCCTTTTCCCCCCCCCCCTTTTCTCTCCCCTTTCTCTCTCCCCCCCCCTTTTCCCCACCCCGTTTTTCTCCCCCCCCCTCCTCCCCCCCCCTGTTTGGTCCTCCCTTCCCTCCTCCTCCCCCCCCCTTTTTGGGTCCCCCCCTTCTCTCTCCTCCCCCCCACCCCTTTTTGTCCTCCCCCCCCTCTCTCTCCTCCTCCCCCCCCCTGTTTTTCTCTCCCTTTCCCCCCCCTTTCCTCTCCCCTCCTCCCCACCCCTTTTTGGGCCCTCCCCCCCTCTCTCTCCCCTCCCCACCCCTGTTTGGCCTCTTCCCTTTCCCCCCCTTTCTCTCCTCCTCCCCCCCCTGTTTGGTCCCCTCCCTTCTCCTCCCCCTCCCCCACCCCTTTTTTTGGGTTCCCCCCTCCCTTCCCCCCCCTTTCTCTCCCCCCTCCCCACCCCTTTTGGTCTCCCCCTTTCTCTTCCCCTCCCACCCCTTTGTCTCCCCCTTTCTCTCTCCTCCTCCCCCCCCCGTTTGGTCTCTCCCTTCTCTCTCCTCCTCCCCACCCCTGTTTGGTCTCTCCCTTCTCTCTCCTCTCCCCCCCCCTTTTTGGTCTCTCCCTTCTCTCTCCTCCTCCCCACCCCTGTTTGGTCTCTCCCTTCTCTCTCCTCCTCCCCACCCCTGTTTGGGTTCCTCCCCTTCTCTTTTCCCCCTCCCCCCTCCCCACCCCTGTTTGGTCTCTCCCTCTTCTCCTCCTCCCCACCCCTGTTTGGTCTTTTCCTTCTCTCCCTCCTCCCCCCCCTGTTTGGTCTCTCCCTTTCTCTCTCTCCCCCCCACCCTTTTGGGTCTCTCCCCCCCCTCTCCTCCCCCCACCCCTTTTTGGTCTCTCCCTTTCCCCTCCTCCCCCCCACCCCTTTTTTGTCTCTCCCTTCTCCCCCTCCTCCCCCCACCCCTGTTTGGTCCCCCCTTCTCTCCCCCCTCCCCCCCCCCCCTTCCCTCTCTCTATTCAATCCCTAAAAGGGAAAAAGAAGACATGGGGGATGGAAGAGGGGCAGGGGGGAAAAAAAAAAAAAGGGTTGGTGGGGGGGGGGATAAGGAAGGTTTGGTAAGGGGGTAGAGAGGGATAAGAGAAAAATTTGGGTAGAAGGAAGAGGGGATGGGTGGGGTTGAGAGAGGGGGGAGGGAGTGAAAATTGGGAGGAAAAGAAAGGAGGAAAAATTGGGAGGGGGATGTGTGATGTGGCATCAAGGTGGGAAAGGGAAAATGTGTAGTAAAAGAGGGCAGGGTTAGACACAAAGGAAAGGTGGGGGCACAAGCAAACAAACCAAAAAAAAAACAAAAAAAAAACAACAGGCAGAAAAACAAAGGTACACGGATAAAAAATAAAAAACATGAATAAACTAAAAGGAGGGCCATGACCCGCAGAGAGGGGGGGGCCATGACGCTCGCAAGAGGGGAGGGCCATGACCTCGCAAAGAGGGGAGGCCATGACCTCCAAAGGGGGAGGGCCAGACGCCGCAGGAGGGGGGCCATGACGCTCGCAAGAGGGGGGGGCCCATGACGCTCGCAAAGGGGGGGGCCCATGACGCCGCAAGAGGGGAGGGGCCATGACGCCGCAGAGGGGGGAGGGCCAGACCTCGCAAAGGGAGGCCAGACCTCGCAAAGAGGGGGGGGCCATGACACCCAAAGGGGGGAGGCCATGACCTGCAAGAGGGGGGGGCCCTGACCTCGCAAGAGGGGAGGCCATGACGCTCGCAAGAGGGGAGGGCCATGACGCTCATGAAGAGGGAAACCAAAACACAAAAGAACAAAGAAACAGGCAGGAGATAATTGCAAGGACAAAAAAAAAACATGCATTGTGTTTTTTAGTAAAATTTAATTACTTCTTGTAAATTTTCATTCTTCTCCTCTCTCTCTCCACTCTCTCCCTTCCCCTCTCCCTTTCCTCCTCTCTCTTTTTCCCCCCCCCCTCCCCCCCCCCCCCCCCCTTTTTTTTTCCCCCCCCCCTTTCCCTCCCCCCCTTTTCCTCCCCCCCCCTCCCCCCCTCCTCTCCCCCCCCCCTCTCTCTCCCCCCCCCTCCCTCCCCTCTCCCCCCCCCCCTCCCTCCCCCCTTCTCTCCCCCTTTCCCTTTCCTCCCCCTTTTCTCCCTCCCCCCTTCTCTTCCCCCCCCTCCTCCCCCTCCCTCTCTCCTTTTTCTCTCTCCTCTCCCCCTTTTCTTCCCCTCCCTCCCCTCTCTCTCCTCTCCCCCTTTCTCCCCCCTCCCTCTTTTTCTCCCCCTTTCCCCCTCCCCCTTTCCCTTCCTCCCCTTTCCCCTCCCCCCCTCCCCTCCCTTTTCCCCCCTCTCCCCCTTTTTTCCCCTCCCTCCCCCTTTCTCCCTTCCCCCCCCTCCCCCTCCCCCTTTCCCTCTTTTTCCCTCCCCCTTTTCCCCCCTCCCTCTCTCCTCCCCCCCCTTCTCCCCCCCTCCCCCCTCCTCCCCTCCCCCCCCTTCTCCCCCTCTCCCCCTTCTCCCCCTTTCCCCTCCCCCCTTTTTCCCCCCTCCTCCCTCCCCCTCTCTCCCTCTCCCTCCCTCCCCCTTTCCTTTTTCCCCCTTTTCCCCCCCCTCCCTCCCCCCTTTTTTTCTCTCCCCCTCCCCCCCCCCTCTCTCCCCCTTTCCTTTTTTTCCCTTCTCCTCTCCCTCCTCTCTCTCCCCTCTCTCTCCCCCCCCTCCCCCCCTCTCTCCCCCCTCTCCCTCTCTCCCCCCTTCCCTCTCCTCCCCCTCCCCCTTTCCCTTTCTCCCCCTTTCCCCCTTTTTTCTCCCTCCCTCTTTCTCCCCCTTTTTCCTTCTCCTCTCCCCCTTCCCCTTCTCCCCTTTCCCTTTCTCCCCCCCCCCCTCTCTCTCTCCCCCCCCTCCCTTTCCTCTCCCCCCCCCTCTCTCTTTCCCCCCTCCCTCCCCCTCTCTCTCTCCCCCCCTTTTCCTCCCCTTTCCCCCTTTTCCCTCTCCCCCCTTTTCCCTTTCCTCTCTCCCCCCTTTTCCTCTCCCCCTTTCCCCCCTTCCCCCTCTCCCCTTTTTCCTTTCCCCTCCCCTCCTCCCCCCCTTTTCCCTCTCCCCCTTTTCCCCCCTCTCCCCCCCCCTTTTCTCTCTCCCTTTTCCCCTTCTCCCCCTTTTTCCCCCCTTTCTCTCCCTCTCCCCTTTTCTCTCCCCTCTCTCTCCTCCTCCCCACCCCTGTTGGTCTCTCCCTTCTCTCTCCTCCTCCCCACCCCTGTTGGTCTCTCCCTTCTCTCTCTCCTCCTCCCCACCCCTGTTTGGTCTCTCCCTTCTCTCTCCTCCTCCCCACCCCTGTTTGGTCTCTCCCTTCTCTCTCCTCCTCCCCACCCCTGTTTGGTCACTCCCTTCTCTCTCCTCCTCCCCCCACCCTCCCTCTCTCTATTCAATCTCCTAGAATTGGGAAAAAGAAGACATGGAGGATGGAATGAGGGTGCATGGTGGGAGGAGAAAAAAAAAAGGTGTTGGTGGGAGATAGGAGAGGTGATGATAGGAAGGATTGGTAAGGGGGTAGAGAGGGATAAGAGATGGAAATTGGGTAGAAGGAAGAGTGGATGGGTGGGGTTGAGAGAGGGGGTGAGGAGAGTGAAAATTGGGAGGAAAAGAAATGAGAGGAGAAATTGGAGGAGGATGTGTGATGTGGCATCATAGGTCGGAAGGAAAATGTGTAGTAAGAAGAGGCAGGGTTAGACACAAAGGAGATAGGTGTGGGCACAAGCAAACAAACCAAAAAAAAAACAAAAAAAAAACACACAGGGCAGAAAAACAAAGGTACACGGATAAAAAATCAAAACATGAATGAAACATGAAAGAGGGGAGGGCCATGACGCTCGCAGAGAGGGGAGGGCCATGACGCTCGCAGAGAGGGGAGGGCCATGACGCTCGCAGAGAGGGGAGGGCCATGACACTCGCAAAGAGGGGAGGGCCATGACGCTCGCAGAGAGGGGAGGGCCATGACGCTCGCAAAGAGGGGAGGGCCATGACGCTCGCAGAGAGGGGAGGGCCATGACGCTCGCAGAGAGGGGAGGGCCATGACACTCGCAAAGAGGGGAGGGCCATGACACTCGCAAAGAGGGGAGGGCCATGACACTCGCAAAGAGGGGAGGGCCATGACGCTCGCAGAGAGGGGAGGGCCATGACGCTCGCAAGAGAGGGGAGGGCCATGACGCTCGCAAAGAGGGGAGGGCCATGACGCTCGCAAAGAGGGGAGGGCCATGACGCTCGCAGAGAGGGGAGGGCCATGACACTCGCAAAGAGGGGAGGGCCATGACACTCGCAAAGAGGGGAGGGCCATGACACTCGCAAAGAGGGGAGGGCCATGACACTCGCAAAGAGGGAGGCCATGACGCTCGCAGAGAGGGGAGGGCCATGACACTCGCAAAGAGGGGAGGGCCATGACACTCGCAAAGAGGGAGGCCATGACGCTCGCAGAGAGGGGAGGGCCATGACACTCGCAAAGAGGGAGGCCATGACGCTCGCAGAGAGGGGAGGGCCATGACGCTCGCAGAGAGGGGAGGGCCATGACCTCGCAGAGAGGGGAGGCCATGACGCTCGCAGAGAGGGGAGGGCCATGACGCTCGCAGAGAGGGGAGGGCCATGACCTCGCAGAGAGGGGAGGGCCATGACACTCGCAAAGAGGGGAGGGCCATGACCTCGCAGAGAGGGGAGGGCCATGACGCTCGCAGAGAGGGGAGGGCCATGACCTCGCAGAGAGGGGAGGGCCATGACACTCGCAAAGAGGGGAGGGCCATGACCTCGCAGAGAGGGGAGGGCCATGACACTCGCAAAGAGGGGAGGGCCATGACACTCGCAAAGAGGGGAGGGCCATGACGCTCGCAGAGAGGGGAGGGCCATGACGCTCGCAGAGAGGGGAGGGCCATGACGCTCGCAGAGAGGGGAGGGCCATGACACTCGCAAAGAGGGGAGGGCCATGACCTCGCAGAGAGGGGAGGCCATGACGCTCGCAGAGAGGGGAGGGCCATGACACTCGCAAAGAGGGGAGGGCCATGACCTCGCAGAGAGGGGAGGGCCATGACCTCGCAGAGAGGGGAGGGCCATGACCTCGCAGAGAGGGGAGGGCCATGACCTCGCAGAGAGGGGAGGGCCATGACACTCGCAAAGAGGGGAGGGCCATGACCTCGCAGAGAGGGGAGGGCCATGACCTCGCAGAGAGGGGAGGCCATGACGCTCGCAGAGAGGGGAGGGCCATGACCTCGCAGAGAGGGGAGGGCCATGACGCTCGCAGAGAGGGGAGGGCCATGACGCTCGCAGAGAGGGGAGGGCCATGACCTCGCAGAGAGGGGAGGGCCATGACCTCGCAGAGAGGGGAGGGCCATGACCTCGCAGAGAGGGGAGGGCCATGACCTCGCAGAGAGGGGAGGGCCATGACCTCGCAGAGAGGGGAGGGCCATGACACTCGCAAAGAGGGGAGGGCCATGACCTCGCAGAGAGGGGAGGGCCATGACACTCGCAAAGAGGGGAGGGCCATGACCTCGCAGAGAGGGGAGGGCCATGACACTCGCAAAGAGGGGAGGGCCATGACACTCGCAAAGAGGGAGGCCATGACGCTCGCAGAGAGGGGAGGGCCATGACACTCGCAAAGAGGGAGGCCATGACGCTCGCAGAGAGGGGAGGGCCATGACACTCGCAAAGAGGGGAGGGCCATGACACTCGCAAAGAGGGGAGGGCCATGACCTCGCAGAGAGGGGAGGGCCATGACCTCGCAGAGAGGGGAGGCCATGACGCTCGCAGAGAGGGGAGGGCCATGACCTCGCAGAGAGGGGAGGGCCATGACACTCGCAAAGAGGGGAGGGCCATGACCTCGCAGAGAGGGGAGGGCCATGACCTCGCAGAGAGGGGAGGGCCATGACACTCGCAAAGAGGGGAGGGCCATGACCTCGCAGAGAGGGGAGGGCCATGACCTC
Source organism: Penaeus chinensis (assembly GCF_019202785.1). Lineage (NCBI taxonomy): Eukaryota > Metazoa > Arthropoda > Malacostraca > Decapoda > Penaeidae > Penaeus > Penaeus chinensis. Next base: position 14,056,192 of record NC_061854.1, read on the forward strand.
GCAGAGAGGGGAGGGCCATGACCTCGCAGAGAGGGGAGGGCCATGACCTCGCAGAGAGGGGAGGCCATGACGCTCGCAGAGAGGGGAGGGCCATGACGCTCGCAGAGAGGGGAGGGCCATGACCTCGCAGAGAGGGGAGGCCATGACGCTCGCAGAGAGGGGAGGGCCATGACCTCGCAGAGAGGGGAGGGCCATGACCTCGCAGAGAGGGGAGGGCCATGACGCTCGCAGAGAGGGGAGGGCCATGACGCTCGCAGAGAGGGGAGGGCCATGACCTCGCAGAGAGGGGAGGCCATGACGCTCGCAGAGAGGGGAGGGCCATGACACTCGCAAAGAGGGGAGGGCCATGACCTCGCAGAGAGGGGAGGGCCATGACCTCGCAGAGAGGGGAGGGCCATGACGCTCGCAGAGAGGGGAGGGCCATGACCTCGCAGAGAGGGGAGGCCATGACGCTCGCAGAGAGGGGAGGGCCATGACCTCGCAGAGAGGGGAGGGCCATGACCTCGCAGAGAGGGGAGGGCCATGACACTCGCAAAGAGGGGAGGGCCATGACCTCGCAGAGAGGGGAGGGCCATGACACTCGCAAAGAGGGGAGGGCCATGACGCTCGCAGAGAGGGGAGGGCCATGACCTCGCAGAGAGGGGAGGGCCATGACCTCGCAGAGAGGGGAGGCCATGACGCTCGCAGAGAGGGGAGGGCCATGACACTCGCAAAGAGGGGAGGGCCATGACGCTCGCAGAGAGGGGAGGGCTCTCTCTCTCCCTGTCCCTCTCTCCCTCTCTCTCTCCCTGTCCCTCTCTCCCTCTCTCTCTCCCTGTCCCTCTCTCCCTCTCTCTCTCCCTGTCCCTCTCTCCCTCTCTCTCTCCCTGTCCCTCTCTCCCTCTCTCTCTCCCTGTCCCTCTCTCCCTCTCCCTCTCCCTGTCCCTCTCTCCCTCTCTCTCTCCCTGTCCCTCTCTCCCTCTCCCTCTCTCTCTCTCTCCCTCTCCCTCTCCCTCTCCCTCCCCCTCCCCCTCTCCCTCCCTCCTTCCCCATGTGACTTTAGGTTCTGGTCTCCTGTGTTAGATATTTAAAAAGGACTTCATCTGAGATGCCTGCTGCTTTAAAACCTCATATGGCATTGCATAACTAGAGATGTGTATCTAAAATTTGATGGTTTGACAAAAGAAGAGATTAATAAATAGATAGCTTTTAAGTAAGAAAAGAGAAATGGGTGTTTATTTTTTCTTTCCTTCTTTTCATTTGCTTTTTCTTTCTTTTTCCCCATACACAGTTATTTGCTTAGTTATAATATTTCCTCTGTCTATTTTTCTTTCATTTTGTTTACATTTGTATTTATATAGAGAGAGAGACATGTATCTGTTTCACCATTGTTGCATAAACTCTTTGCTTTTTTGTAACTGTTTAGCTGATTCAATATGCATTAAATTATACCTCCTAAAGCTGTGAACTGTCTGGGTATTTAAACTGTCATGTGCAATACTGTAATCATTTATCTGAAACTGAAGCAGCTGTCTCTAGATATAATTAAATATTTTGACATTGTTACATCCGCTCTTTTTCTGCCTTTTTATGTTGTTTTCACCTAGTCATCTTTTGTTAGATTATGATGCTTAGCTGTATAAATTTACTGATTACAGCAATGTACCAATCTATTGGTGCCAGGCACATGTACTAACCAACTCTAGTATTGTTTAATTAATTTTGTTTAGACACAGGCACCTTTATAAATGCTTAGTCAGGAAGGAGTCACTAGACCTGCCTGATCTTGGGAAAAGTTTGTTCAGAATACTGCTATATGTATTTGCTGATAATAATGTATTCATCATTATAATTATTATAAAATTCAAATCAAGGTATCTACCTGAAAATACCATGAATTAAGTAAGTTGATGATTTTAAGGAGGCCTAGTAGACGACAACTTGGTGATTTCTGTTCTCACAAAGCCTTGTATGTGAAATTAAATTGAAGTAGGCAAAAGGAAAACAAATGTGTAGTAATTTTTGTTGTTGTTTTGAGGGAAAGGGGGGGGGGGGGATGCACAATAATACAGTTAGACAAAAAAAAAAAAAAAAAAAGTATTTATATCAGCCATTTTCAGAATTATAGAAATAGTGAAAGGAAAGTTGTTCATGATGTAAACTTACTTTTTTCTTTTGTTTATATTGCTGTATTTTTAGAATATCTAAAGAATGACATTGGATGTTATTAACTGTTTTCCAACTCCTTCATTCCTCCTTGCTTGCTGCAATCTTCCATCTTCCTCAGGTTCCCACTTCCATTAAATCATCTTCCTCAATTCCCTATATCTTTTACCTCATCTGCTCTTCTCTTCCACTTTTCTTTTGTTTAAGTCCGTAGGTAATTTTTCCGTTTAGGGAGGATTTGCAAAATTCTCTGCTATTTCATTGTGAAAACGTTTGATACCCTAGCATACTTACATATCCATTTCCTATTTTTCCAGGTCTTTGCCACCCCCAGTGACATGGGCACAGCGAAAAAATGTCATCTTCCTAACTATCTGTGTTGAAGACTGCAAATCTCCCACCATTAACATGGAAGCAAATAAGGTGTTCTTCAAGGGCACAGGAGGCACTGAAAGAAAAGATTATGAATATGCTTACAACTTGTTTAAAGATATTGATACAGATGTGAGTACAATTTTTTCTTTATTACTTTTTTTTGCCTAATGATGACTGATTAAGAAATACCCAGGAATATTCTGATGTGTGTTTTTTTGCTTGCTTAAAGTTTTACTAATTATATATATTATGGTTAGTCTTCTTAAGTCCATTGATTAATTTCTTTCTAATTTTGGTAAATCTTATTATGGTTTTTATATGTTTTGTGTTGGGTGGTTGGTGCGTGTGCACGTGCAGGTGTATTTTAACAATTCAAGTTGTATTTATATTATCAAAATTGTTACTTTAAGCATATTGTTTTTATGAAGTTTTATTTCAACAGTATATTTTCACTTAATTTGATAACTGCATTTTTTATGTACAATTTAAGCCTTTATGTACATTTACTTTCCTTGGGTCACACAAAATAATGCACTAGTTTTGAAATCTATATTGCCCTGACTAAAGTCCCAGATTGGTTTCTCATGCAATACTATGTAAACAATTTTTCAGTCATCTGACAGATTCATCTTATTGGATACTCCCTTTACTCTCTTGAAACAATCTCCTTTCTGCCCACAGAAAAGCCGTAGTTTTGTACGAGATCGCAACATAGAGCTGATACTTGTCAAAAAAGAGGAGGGACCTTACTGGCCGCACCTGCTCAAGGAAAAAACGAAGCAGCACTGGCTCAAAGTAGATTTCAGCCGGTGGAAGGACGAAGATGACAGTGACGACGAGGAGGGCCAGAACCAAGACTTGGAGGAGGTATGGGACTTTATCATTTTCTTCCAGATGCTGTTTATGCTCCCACTGTCTTTATTTCTGCTTCATTTCATCTTCTCTTTCTCTGTTCATCCTACACACTCACTCACCTCACTCACCTCACTCACCTCACTCACCTCACTCAACCACTCACTCACTCACTCACTCACTCACTCACTCACTCACTCACTCACTCACTCACTCACTCACTCACTCACTCACTCACTCACTCACTCACTCACTCACTCACCCACCCACCCACTTGTCTTTACATTTTATTTCTCTTTCTACTTTTTATATTGAGTATTTTCTAATAAAAAAATGGAAATAGTAATAAGAAGGAAAAGTTAAGATCCCATAACTCACCCCCTCTCCCATGAAATAGATGATGCGGCAGATGGGAGGTCTAGGTGGTGGTGGTGGAGATGACAGGCCATCCCTCGATGACCTCGAGGATGAAGACTCCGACGACGACGATCTCCCTGACCTGGAGTAACTGTGTCAGTAGCCCAAAGGTTAGTAATAATGTGAATGCCTGTTTTGCTTTTCAGTTACAAAATATGGAGGCACTTGCAGTTAATAATTTGTCAGTTTTTTTTAAAGCCTCTTTAGAAAATGAAATAAATGAACATGCATTTTGTTTATCGAGGAATATAGAGAGGAAACAACAGTTAATTGCTATTATCTAAAAATAATGAAGAAAATTTAAAGAAGTATATATTTTTACAGAGGCCTTCGCAGACCACTTCTTGCAAGTGGGTGCAAGTGATGCGTCGTGGTAAGCTGTCCTGTACCTAAGTCAGTGTGTGCGAATTCCAGTTACCTCCAGATGGACAACTTTGCTATGTGGGATCCACTGCAGTTGGAACAATACAAAGAATATTGTCCCGCGGAGTTTTTTTGTACACACAGTGTGACTAGACTTGACTGCCCTCCTTTGTGCAGGGTTCCAGTGAGCGTGGATTAGTGGCTCTTTTCTTTTTCTCATTTTCTTTTTTTCTCCAACCAACCTGCCATAAAGGAAAAACTAAAAATTCTCCATTTTCGTTTCCATATATACATAGCATACAAGAACCAAGCTTGATCCAGAACAGTCCTTCCAAACTTAGTTAGAAATTTTCTTTTTTTCTTTTGTTTTCTTTCTTAAAGTCTTGGCCTGACAGCTCTGGAGAGAATCGTGACCCACCTTTCTGCCCCTTCTAAGGAAAAGTGAATTAAAATGGAAAGTGCTGTCTTTTATCATTTAAACTTGGCAATTTATCAGATAAGCAGATCTTTTGTTTAAGAAGAAACTACATGTTTAGCTTGCAAATATTCTCATCTTTACATGTCTGTTATATGGCAAAACCAAAACCAAAAATATTCCACAATCCTGTGTAGGCCTTACATTATTTATTTGTCAAGGTACATGGAGTTGGGTTTGATGAGAAAATCATATTGATTGCCCTTAGCAGACCAATTTCTTGTGTTTTTGATGAGTCGTGATGTAATGAGAGAGTCTAGGCTATTCCCACGGCTTAGCACATGAAAACTTTGTAAGGTTATTTCTTATGTTTATATTTATTATTGTTAATTATAAATTGTTCATTTTTCAATTTTTTAGAGGGAGAAAAATTGAATGTAACTTGGTAGTGTGCATGTGAAGAGTAAAAAAAACTATAAGTTTATTATTCCTTGTATTCAATTGGGACGTGAGTTCTTGGTCTTACAGAGAGATCACATAGAACCAGTGGATAGGGTACATCAGATGTTTGCTGCCTTAGTGTCAAAATTTTATATACATGTATTATGTCATATCATTATGGAAACTAGAAATCAAAGTGTTTTTAAGACATTGTGATTTTGTACCACCTGGGGTAAGTCTTTATATATATATATATAATATATACTCTTGGCAGAACAGCATACATACCTGAAGGTTTTCTTCCAATACACAAGTCATGATTCAAAGTGTTTTATAATCCTGTTTGTATAAGTTAATGAAAACTAGAGATTTTTTTCATCGCAGAAGTTATTTCCGTTTAATTAATAATCTGTCTCTGTATATGATTAAAGTCTTTTGAGTTGAAAATTTAGTTTTGTATTTCTTTCTGCATGTAAGGGAGATGAAGGCAAAGAAACAATTCGAGAACAAGAGGGTTGTTTGAATTCTATTCCACAACATTTTTCTCTAATATGCAACTGGGAAATGTTTTGGCTTATACTTTAAGAGGACTGTGGTGACCTAAAATAAACAAAAACCTGCAATGGATATTCTGTTCTCGATTGTTCATTTTGTCGATTCTGCTAAAGTATTTGAAGCAGTAACATAGAGTCTGGAGCAAATAGTGTTCCACTAATCTTTGGAAGATGATGGTTGCAACTTCAAATGAAAATTATTAGAATATATATCAAGTTTTATTCAACATTTACAGTGCAACAAAAAAATATCTGGAGCAATAAAGAAATCGGTAAGTATTGACCTAATTTTTTGGAAGTGACAACTTAATATTTCCCCAGATTAACCCAATGCCGTCGGGGAAAATGCTGTGCCCATTTTCTATATTTTTTGTGAAATGTCTGCTCATAGATGGCTCTGCTAGTGCTTAGCCACAAAGGAGTCAATTAGTAGACCTTGTGACCATACGTGATTTGAATTGGCGGGAAAAACGTGTTTTTTACTAGTGCTATGGATATCGATGGTGTTATTTTTATTATAAACATTATAATTATTATAATGTTATTTAATATTAGTAACAGCAAAATAAGATAATGTAAAATATTTCGTAAATCAAAGAAAAGGGTGAACGGGCGAGACGGGCAGTACTCCTAACTGGCTCATTGGTGACTTAGTACAAGTATAGCCATCTATGTGTATAAACAATCAAACAAGTACTAACAGTGGGCAAAGCACGTGTCTACCCGTCGTATCCGTCGGCAAGGGGTTAACAGTACATAATGATCTCATTATTGTACCAATGGCAAAGGAACTTGCAAAGTCTGTAAGTCCATATTCCCCGATCCCTTGCTCGTTGTAGTGGTAATATGACTGGATTCTTGGGACAGGTCAAACGCGGAGAAGGGGGGTGTGGACATTACCCAACCCCACCACTAGCCAAAACCACAAATTAGCAAGTAAAATAGTTTTAGATGCGAAGAATGCCGTTATCAGAGAATTATACATATTGTGTGACGGAACTTCAAACGTATTTACCAATTCTCCCCCCTACCCCTACCCCTGCTTGTTGTTTCTGTAGGAGAGGGGGGGGGGAGGCTTGGGAGGCGGAGACCTAATGTAGGGATCGCCTCTTCCTTGGGCCTAGCCTCCGGGCTAGTACAGTGATAACGTGTCGGCCTTTCATCCGAGGGGTCGACGGTTCGCGGCCCGCCCAGGCGCGAGAAGTTGCATTTGTCGCCTGGAGGTTACTGCTGTGGCTGGGCACCACGGCGGGTAAGTACTAAGCTCAGCCGAGTCAGCACCAGCTGACACACGTTAGCGTGTCGGCATTAATCGACACAGGCCGGGCTCAGACTTATCGTTATCCTTGGGCCACATCCCTCGCCTCTTCTAATTTTGCAGGGTCTATTCTTCTCCCTCTTACCATCTTCCTTCTCTTCCTCATCCCCTTCTGTCCACTTATCAAAGTCGTTAACTCCTATTTACCCTTTTCGCCAGAATACTTTACCATAATGCTGCGTAACCTCTGTCCGATTCATTTGTTTGCTTTGACCAATTTGGAAATCGCAAAAAAATCTATCCATAAATAAATACCAATATTCTCATCTACTGTGAAACGAGTGGGCAGTGCTCGTCGGGCAATGCTGGCGAGTAGATATTTCACGCTTGTTTAGCAGTGTTACCAGATCGGCACCTGTGTTGTTCTCCACACGAGTGACGGACGGACACATAGCACACCGAGTTGTGGTGAGGTAGGTCAAGTAAACGTCGGGCAGGCTTTTAGCCAATTTCCGTGTTGTATTCGACCAACTAGCCAGTCTTTTAATCTGCGGTATCGACATCGAGTCAAGGCCCCATCCACATAGGCGAGCATTGTTCGGTAAACTTCACCTCTAAGCACATATTCTGCCGTGTATAGTACCTGACAGTGACAAACAGGGCACGGGCATGCAAGAAGAAAGTATTGCAGTGCATCGATATAGCAATGTCACGATTGCTGTCGGTACAACTCTATTAAGTTCAGTTAATTTTCAAGGCCAATATTCCCAATTTGATGGTTGATAGCGGAATGCGAGAACAGATAACTCATGCGTACGACCTGCTTATAAGTTCGTGTCCAGCAGTACTATTCCAAATCCACCGCCCTTCCTTGAAAGCCGCCTCTTCCCACAAATGTCATCGAGGCCCATCTACTTCCCTTGACTTTGGACGGGGCCAACGTCTTGAGAAGAACTTTGTGGATCTTGGCCCCGTCCACACGATCAAAATTCCCGGCGGACTTTGCGCCGTACACTCGGTAGTTCTGGTAGTTGAGAGGGTCGTCCATCCAAACCAAATTCTTGAGAAGTACTTTGTATAACTTGGGTCAAACTACCAGGCAGGCTGACTTATCTATTGATCTTCCCGTATATGAGGTTAGATTTATTATTATGAACTTGAAATACACACCAGGCTAGAAATACTGAGAATGTTCGACAGTTGCATAATTTTAAAAGAACTTCAGAGTAAAGTCTAGGAACTTGGTTTCAGAGTAAAATTAACATAAATATGCATATCCACAGATGCGATAAAACTACTGGATGAATAACTGATTCTAGATCCATGTAAAATGCAGCGTAATAAGCGAGTCTTCGCTGATGGCACATAGTTTTAAGGGTTGAATAAGTAGGTTTCTAACGTTGGATACCAACGATTGCTGTTCCTAAGTGTCCAGAAGTGTGTAAATCCAACAGCGACACACCGTACTTTTACTTTGATATTTTTTGCAATTTTAAAATGAGTGATTTGATTTTCAAAAGTGAAAAAGGCATGGAAAGGACTTTTGTCGTATAACCTGACTTGGCCTGACTGACATGACCTGGGGTACAGGGAAGGGAGATATGCCTGATTTAGGCCACATGGGAGCCCCCAAAATAGTTCTTACCGTGTATGTATTGTTTCTAGTTGTGTTGCTAATTTAGACTACATGAGAGTGGAAGCGCTTTGATAAGGACAAGCCTTGTAGAACTAAAGGATTTGAGGATACGGAAGCCAGCATGAAGTCAAACTTTCCCTTTCTGATTTTCCCTCCCCTTTCCTTCTTTCCTTCCAATTTCCAATTTTTGCTCCTCGTTCCGCGTTGTCAATAAAACGAAGGGAAGCACACGAAGAAGCTGCAGGCCTTTCCGCTGTATTCCTCCTTCAAGGCATCAAAGAACAAGAGATACATAGAGGGATATTTACACATGCTAAACTGTCGGGGCATATCGGTGATGTTGGATAACGTAGAACAATTGTGTAAACGTGGTTTGTTGATTAAAGCTGAAAACTAACTGGTAACGGTAGAATACTGAGAAAAATAGTAAACGTTGTTACTCTAGAAATTATAATCACAAGTGGATCTATAATATGATATGTTATGTTGGTAAGGTAAGAGACATTTATTAATAACTAATTAATTTAGTATAAGATTAATATATCACTACGGTCTTTATTACCAATTGAAAAGTATAGTCGGACTTATTCTTCGTCAATAACATCTAGAAAAATAGAATAAGAGGTTTTCGTCGGCAGCTAATATATTTGTTTTTTTGTTTCGAATAAATGCGATTTATCATTCATTTTAGTGAATTAATTGATTTGCCATTTAAGCTTTTATGTTGAGGCCCCGAACCGTAAGTGCCCCATCCCTAGTTCTAAATCTGGTTTTGCGCATTAGGATTACATGTAGGGTCTTCTAATACTTCGGGGTATGAGTGCACCGGAGACTCATTGGCCCAAAAGTGTCTGCGTGAGAAGAGCAGGGATACTGGGCGTGAGAGGAGTGAATAGAAGACGCACAGAAATGGGTTACGAGGTTACGAGCGCATTTTAAGTACTTTTTCTTTCTCCTCTTTTTTTGGATATTCAATGAATGTTTCATTTTCTCTAATTGTTTTTCTATAATTTCTTTTTTTTCTATAATTTCTATTATTTTGTCTGTAATTTCTATGTTTTCTATAATTTATATTTTTTTATAATTTCTATATTTTCTATAATTTATATTTTTTTCTATAAGTTATTTATATTTATTTATTTTCTCCAATTTCCGGTCTTGTAATTTCTACATCGCGTATTTCTTTTCTTCCAACCTCCGATATCTTTACATTGGTTTCCGACGTCTCTATCTCTGTCCACGTGATTTTCCCGATTCAAATATTTCCTATCTTATTGATAGTCTTCTTTTCTCAGACTTTTCAATTTGTCAAATTTCTTCTTTTGATTTACGATTTCTCCTCTTTCCGACTCTTCCTTGTCTTACTATCTTCGCGGCCTTTTTAAATTTCTGACTTTATATCCGGTTTTTTTTTAGTTTTTTTCTCATTATTTCGAATTACGACCTTTTCTTCTGTCCGAAACTTGTCCCAAATTCAAAATTTTCCTCTGATTGCATGTTTTGAATTTCCCCTTTTTCCTGTCTCTTTAGATTTCTATAATTTCCTCCTGTTTTGTCTTTTCTTGCAGTTTGTTCTCCTCTTTCTAATTTCCGATTATTTGTCTCCTTTTGTTCCTTTCTTCCTATTTTCAATTTTACGTTTTTCTGATTTTCTTCCATTTCCTCTTTTTAATTTTCACTTATATTTCTCGTCTTTTCTTTTAGTTTTCGGTTTCCCGTTTTTACCCATTTTCTCTTTCGATTTCCAATTTGCCGTTCTCTTCTTTAATCCCGAATTTCTCTCCCCAGTTTTCATCTCCCGGAAGCTGTTCTGTGGTAACGCCCCCCCCCCCCCCCCCCCCCACGGCCGATCACGTGGGCCAGGAATGACTTTTCAGTAAAAAAAAATCTATTGTTTTTCTTTTGAAGTAAATGGCAGGGACAGAAGAATGAAGTGATGTTAAACAACAAAATGACATAGGAAAGAAGGAGGCAAAACATGAGAAAGAAAACTGAAAACAATGTCAGTTACATCTAAAAAAAAAAAAAAAAAAAAAAAAAAAAGAACGAAGAGATGGCGGAGAAAATAATGTCCAGGAAATACAGACACTAATTTCTGTCCTTTCTTTCCATCTTGTAACAATTTTCCTTTTTCCTCCTCCGCCTACTAAGTTATTTGTGTTCACGATGTCCACATTTTCCTCCTCGCTGCACACTTGCTTTCCATTTAATTCCCCTCCCTGTTTCCGATTTCCAAAATGTTCTTTGGTTTTGCCTTTTCTCTAAATTTTTCTTCTTCAGTGTTCACTTTTTTTCTCCTTCAATCTTGCCTTCTGAATTTAGATCTCATTTTTGTTTTATTTCCCTGATTTTTAATCCTTTTACTATCTTCTTCAGATGTTCAATATTCCCCCTTCTTCCTTTGGTGGGGTGGATGCGGAAAGCCACGCTTGAGCTCAGATCACGTGGCTAGTTAAAAATAGTACCGCATCGTGTCGCTGACCTGTGGGTCACGTGACTGCGCGCACCCCGTGGAACTGGCCTCTCCATAGATTGAAGGATATCCAGACAGATCGAGTCTAACTTACTGTAGGTCCCTATACCTCCCCAAAGGCCACTAAACTGAACTGACTGAATTTCAGCTTTTCTATCTTGACCTCCCGATTTCCAACTTCCCTGATCTTTCCATCTTTTCTTGTGATTTTCGAGTCCTCAATTTTCTTTGGATTTTTATGTTCCGCCTTTTCCTCATATTTCCGTTTTCTAACGACTTCTCTCCTTTCCCGTTATTTCCTCTTCTTTATCTGTTTTTTATTATTATTATTATTTCTTTTACTTAATCAATTTTCTGAATTCTGCTTCGATTTCAGAATTTTCCCGAAATCTGATTTCGGATCATCCGATTTTCGATTTACTCTCCGTTTTCCGTCTCGCCATTTCTTATTTTTTTCTTTTAACTTCTCACATTTCTTCTGTACTTTTTAATTTCCAATATTCTTCCCCTTTTCATCTTATCTGCTTTCCGAGTTTTTCGTTTTTCGATATTTGATTTCAATAAACCTCTTGACTTCCATTTTTTCAAACTTTTTTTCCGCCTCTGTTATTCTGAACTTTTCCTCTGGTTTTCCATCTTTCCTCCCGATCTTAGACTTTCTCGCCTCTTTGTCCCATTTTCTCAAGTCTCTAACTTTTCTCCTTCTCCTTTGCGGTTTTTTTTACTCTTTTCTTCTCATTCTGCTTTCCTGTTCTGTTTTTCCCGATATCCAGTGTCATTCTCATTATTTTCCTTCGCCTTTCTGAATTTGGTCTAATTTTGTAATTTGTTTTATTTCCTCCTGTTTCGGTCTTTTATTTTGACTTCTGATTTCGGCTTATCTGTTGTTGTTTTTTCTGTCTTGCTCCGATTTTTTCTCTATCGGATTTCCAACAATATTCTTTTTCATTTCCTCCGCATTTCATATTTTTCTTGTTTCTCTCTCCTGATTTCCAAAATGTCCGTCCTCTTTTTCCTTCGCGTTTCCGATTCGCAACTTTTCCTTCTATTTCTGATTTTCGTCTTTTCATCTCTCCTTTCAGTTTTCAACTTTCAATCTCTGAATGTATTTTTTCCAATTTTCTGTTTTCCTTCCTTATCTTAATCTGCAGGATTTGTTCCTATTTATAACATTTCTTCAGATTTATGATTTCCTATTTTCTATTTCCAGTTTCCGATATTTTTCTCCTCTTTCTGTATTTTCTTCCAACTTTCAAGGTCACTTTTTCATATTGCAGACATTTCTTTCTCTTTCCGTTTTTTTCCCGATTTCCGTTCCTAAGTAAATAGAAACTTCTACTCTGTTCTGTTCCAGTTGCATATATAACTTGTGTACCTTAAACAAAAATAAAAATAAAGACAACAGCATTGAATCGAATGACAATTTTTCATTCTTCCTCCAATTTCCGGCTTTGCATTTTCTCTCCGTCTTTCGTCTCAGATCAGATATCTGTTTATCTTTCCGATATCCGATTTTTCCTTCCACTTCTTTCATGACTCGAATGTGTTGTAGGTATTCCCCTATCCTTACTGGAAGGCCAGTGTCTCACTTAACAGAGGACTGATCATGAATTCTGAAATAATTCCATGTACTTTAGGAGTGGTTCACAATTTTCACATTTTCACAAGCATACAAAACACTCTTTTCGGGGACCCCCAACCCCCTCAATGGTTAATGGTTAATGGTTAAAAGCAAAATAAATGTGCTAGACATCTAAGGTCATGTAGCATCAATGATAGTGAAGGTTGATTGAGTTAGTGATTAGTTGTCAAAGTTGGGCAAAGGAATTGACGAGTAAATGGGTTAAGGTTGGGTAAGGTAATGTATAGGGGTTAGATCAAGTGAAGGATGTATATGCATTTGAGGAATGAAAACAGGTTGTCAAAGCAGAAAGTATGAGAAGTTGTGGGAGGGATCACGAAAATCGGTCCCATTTGGCTGGGCTAAATAGATTATTTAAGAATTTTGTAGAGATGGGGGTAGTAGAAGGACGGGGGCATGTGGAAGAGGGAGTAGTGTTGAGGGAGGTAGTGTTATGGGGAGGTGGACAATAAGGTTGTAAGGTAGTATAAGGGAGGATGGGGTAGTTGATGAAGAAAGTTGTGGGGGTATAGTTGTTGAAGTTGAGCATGTTGGGAGTAGAAATGTCCTGGGGGTTGGTTGGTGATTAGGGTTGATACTGTACTAGTCGGCATTGAGGAGGGGGTATTAGTTGTAGTGTTCAGAGCCGTGGTCAAAGGAGAGCCTGGGGTCAGGGAATCGGGCGAGTTTGAATTGGTGGAGCTATTTGATGAAGAGGCAAGCCTCATTGCCTTTAATAATGGTATGGTTAATAGTTAAAAGAAAAATAAATGTGCTATCTAATAATGGTATAAAATTTTCATTGTTGGCCATGGTAAGCCTGGAGTATGTTGGGGAGAGAAACGGTCCACTCCTCAGGGTCCCTCGAGGGGTAAGGGCTAGACAACTGAAGCAGGGGAATACCGTGCCCATGGCTCCCTCAGGCCGTTCAGGACTGGCACAAAGTCAGCCTTTCATCCTTTCAGCACGGCTCTCACACCTTAGGAAGTGGATAGTAGAAGGGGTTGGTGAAGGGACAGAAACGAAAAAGTAGGGAAAAAAAAAGACCATGCAAAATTTGTTGAGTCGAAGGCTGAGTCCCAAGGTTGAGGAGTTCCCCAGCATTGGGTCCCAGTCTCCGCCTCCTAAGCCCCCCCACGGCAACAACGGGCAAGGGATTGGGGGGGAGTGTTATGGGGAGGAGGGCAATAAGGTTGTAAGGTAGTAATCAGGGGAGATGGGGTGGTCGATGAAGAAGGTTGTGGGAGTAAAGGTGTTGAAGTTGAGCATGTTGGGAGAGTAGAAATGTCTCCTGGGGGTTGGTTGGTGATTAGGGTTGATACTGTACTAGTATGCATTGATGAGGGGGTAGTTGTTGCAGTGTTCGGAGCCATGGTCAAAGGAGAGCCGGGATTGGGGCTATTTGATAAAAGGGGCAAGTCTCATTGCCCCCTAAGAGTGGGGTTACGTCTTTATTATTGGCCATGATAAGCCTGGAGTATGTTGGGGAAAAAAATAGTCCACCCCTCAGGGTCCCCTTGAGGGGTAAGGGCCAGGTATGGCAGGGGAATACCGTGCCCATGGTTCCCTCAGGCCGTTCAGGACTGACATAAAGTCAGCCTTTCATCCTTTCAGCACGGCCCTCACCTTAAGAGGTGGATAGTAGAAGGGATTGGTGAAGAAACTGAAACGAAAAGTATGAGTGGGAAAAAAGACCATGCAAAATTAGTTGAGTCGATGGCTGAGTCCCAAGGTTGAGGAGTTCCCCATCATTGGGTCTCAGTCTTCGTCTCCTAAGCCCCACCACGACAACAACGGGCAAAGGATTGGGGGGGCAGTGGTTTGAAAGGGAGGTATAGTGTATGGAGTTTTTGGTGGACGAGTATAGAGGAGATAGAGAGTAAAGGGAAAATGTAAAATTATAATATGGAATTGGTACTGTAGGCTGTGAGAACGACAAGCCTCGAATGTTCATCTGTAGAAGAGCCATTGTGAAGCAATCAACGGATGATAAGAGTAGAGATTTGTGTCTGAGAAGTAGGAGGATTGAAGTAGAGGATCAGGAGAAGGAGATGGTGTAACAGGAGGAGGTGGAATCCGGGGAGGGACATGGTGACAAAAGGGATTCACGTGGATATCCATGAGGGAGTGGAAGGGATAGTGAGGAAGGAGTGGATTTGGTGTGGGTGGAGGGGAGGATGGGGTATGTTGGGAATATGGGGAGAATGATGGATGCCGGCAGTCACTATGAATGTAGACGGAATGGAGGAGCATTCTCTTGGATCATGTTAAGGAAGTTTCGGATGTCCTCAAGGAATTCTGTAAGGGAGCTGGGTGAGGAGGTTTGGCACGAAAGATTCTTTATGAGATGGTGATGAGGAGATAATCATCTGAGGAGATGTGGTGTGGGAAGGGATATGGTAGAAGATGGGGTGGAACGTTTGGATTGTCTGGTGCGATAGGTAAGACGAGTTGGGACAGACATAGGGGGAGTAGTGGATATTGGAGTATCTGGATTAGAATGGAAAAGGGGAAGTAGGCAGGGCAGCCCTTATAAAATACTTTATGGAAGCACATACGTGATTGTACAGGACAGGTTGAGCACAGAGAGAGCACAGGACTGTGGAGTGACAGTGCTTTGCTGGGTGGCCAAAATGCCAACATTTCTGACATTGACAGAGTGAAGAATGATATGGTCTGACACATCAAGATTGGGAGTCTAGAGAAACAACTCTTTATGACACTAGTCACAGGACTAAGTCATGACCTCTTTATTCGTAGATGGTTAATGTGCTAGACATCTAAGGTCATGTAGCACTATAGGAAGGTACAGTAAAGGAGTTGATGAGTGTTTGGGTTAAGGTAAGGGGAATTAGATCAAGTGAAGGATATGTATGCATTTGAGGAAGGAGAACAGGTTGTCAAAGCAAAGAGTGAGAGATTCTGTAAGGATGTCTGATAGATCGGTGAAGGGAGGATAGGTGGGGGGAAAACAGAGGTACAGGCTGCATCAAAGCATGGACAGGACAACAGAATGAGTGAAACTGAGAGGGACATTACGTAAGGAACATAAGGGCAGATCAGAACATGACATCAGATAGGAGTGTGTTAGACAGGTGTGGCTGATATGTAAGCAGGTGAGAGCCGTCTCACAACATTTGTTCTGATGGAATGGAGCTGACTAGGAGGAGATTAATAGTTTTACAGTAATTTACTGCAGAGACCAGAAAAATTGCCATTGGGTATACAGGAAGATCTTAAAGTGGGGGGTAATAATCTGTGTCTACTGTGAACAAACACCTTTATTTCTAATTTTTACAAATAATAGTAAGCTATATTTACACAAAGAATGAAGCTGTAGAGTAACAGGAATTTCATGAAGAAAGGCAATGAAGTCACTGGTAACAAGAAAAAGTTTTAAGAGATGAAGCTAAAAAGTATCATTCATAGCAGCAGATTTCAGACTTCACAGACAACCTTGCACTTCTGCTATCAGCTTTCTTATGCATTTTCCGTGACCACTTTTCATATGAGGGCACTAGCTTCTTGCTGCACATAGCACACATTACCTAACTAAGCATTGAAATGTATCGGTCACTTTGTGTCGTCCATTGAAATGGAACAAATATTTACAGTTCTGAACAAAATAAACCCTATTTTACACTGATCATAATTAAAAACAGACTTGTACATAGTTTTGCATCATCATATATAACCCATAACTGAACAGATATACAATAACACAGTATAAATAATGGCACATAAACACACAACATGCACTCTCATTCAGTCAAAATGTTTGTTCCCTTCTAAATCCTATACGAGTATTATTAAAATGACTTATTCTACAATAAATTAAAAAGAAGAAAAAACTAAAAATCAAATACTAACGGGCCTGATTAATCACAAAGGAAATGTCAAACTGTACTGGCACATTCATCACACACAACTAACAGAGAAAAAATATCTGGTATCTCCTATATTATGAATAACAATGACAGCTGAAAATAGACATCCAGGTATTATCAACAAGATAAATAATTCACCCTATCCTAAATCATAAAGGGAATATAGGTGCTATTATCATTCTGCATGGAATGGATTTGCAGTCACTTCTCAGATCTGTGTTTCCTTCCTACTAAGTGTGGTAAACATCAAGTATTCCTTAGAATTCCTTATCTTGGAATTCATCACAGTGACTGAATTTTCTATAAGTGAACTGCCTCTACACAAGTTAGCATTTGGAATATTTGTGCTCTTGGAAAAAGAATTTTGGCATTATAATTTCTTCATCCCATGTATGGTTCTCAAAATGTAAACTAAATGGCCAAAACTTTCATATAGGAAGGTTTTTCTTTTCTGCTGAAATATATAACAATTTACATTTAAAATACCATAGCTGACTCAAGTTAATTTTCTTTCATAAATTAAAGATACTATATTGACACAGCAAAGGGCACATGCTTACCAACAACATACCCGTCTACTAAATATAAATGAAGTACTATAATCATTGCAATACGGTGTTACATGAAAACACTGGAACACCTGATCATTGGGTTTCTTACCAACTAAACTGAAACATGTTCTCATTTCTTGGGTAAATTTATTCTAGTTTCTTAAGTAAATTTGTGAACAACTGGCAACCCAAGGTAAGACAAAAAAAAAAAAAAAAAAAAAAAAAAAAATTGTCTTAAATTTATGTTAGTGATTGAGAGAGAGAAAAAAAAAAAAAAAAAAATACAAATTACCTATCTATATACATACATAGGGAAAGTATCTACATAAGATCTGCAGCCTTACTATCAATAATTGCATTTCTGGACATACTGGGCAGAGTTTACAACTTGAGTGGACACTGGGTATACTAAACATTAACAAAACAAAGAAATTGCAGTTAACCTGTTGCTAATGTATGTATTCCAGTCTATTTAAAGTTGGGTGGATTGTGTCATGCAAATCAATATATCCTATAATAATCACAAAAATAAGAGTAATGTAAATTATGTTGTCTGTTACCTTCTAAATACAGCCATATTGTTGACTAGATATATTTTATCTTTCCAGTGGTCTACAGGCTATCATGTGGGAGGGTTGTGGGAGGGTCATGGGAATGTCTGCCTTTTTGGTTTGTCTTAAAACTAGCACTTACGCTTGCACACGTGCTCTTGCACATTCCCAGAATATTTCAGCAATGGAGAGAGAGTAAGTACCTAGATTTGCCGATATCTTCACATTAAACTGTCAGGAATAGCATAAGGCAGCACAAGGGATATACTGTAGTATCAAATATTCTGTTATGTAAAATAATATAGAACTCCTTGAGAATTCTCTTATTTATCAAATATCCAAAAATCAAAGATCTGGTACCAGACTAAGATCTCCTTTTTCATATATTTATATACATATAAATCTTTTACAATATCAACATGAAAATCAATAAATAAATCATCCCACACCCACAATGTGTGCAGTATTGGTTACATACTGATAACATAGTGTGCCCTAAACTTAGAAAAAAAATTAAAGAAAAAGAAAAAAAAAAAAAGAAAAGAAAAATATGAATTCACAGTTACACAATGTAAAGACACCTTTGAGAGTACCGCTGCTTCCTGTCATGAAAACAATATCAAATGACAACATATGAATTCACTGATTTTGTCCAACTTGTTGCTGAAGTCTTCATTACCACATATGGGTCTCACGGATCTCCCCAATAATGACATTGGCATTTTGAAGAGCCTAAAAGGGGAAGAGAAGAAAAATAATTAAGTAAAATGTAAATGGGAGGACCTCAGAATTTCCATACATCTTTCCTAATTCTTATTTTATACATATATGACATATATATATATATATATATATATATATATATATATATATATATATATAGATATATTATATAAAGTCAGTGTTATTCCTTTACAAAACAGATATTTTCTTTATACAGATTGCTAAGCTCCTATCAGGTTTGAATGAATGTCCATCCCATCTCATTAGTGCTCAGCATCTTTGCAAATGTCTCACCTTCAGCATTTCTGCAGCTTCCTTCCTGCGTTGAGCTATCTCTGGGGATTCTGACAGGAAGGTGTCAATCTCTTCTGTGCGATACAAATGCTTCACAAGCTCGGACTGGAGATTGTCTTTGACATGGTTGACCAAGAAGTGCATGATGGCCTTGGGGATTTTATCCTGGATGCTCTTTCGTACAATGTAGAAGTATGTCTTGATTAGGCGTTCTGTGTGTAGAGCAGAGTTGTGAGACAAAAATTCAAATATGTGTAGATATTTTTTCTTGCTGAAGACACATAGATCCTATATAAATATAATTAGACTGTTATAAACATAAAATATCACTACCCTTAGCCTGTCCCAAGAATAAGGAAAGAAAGACCAGACAAAATCATTTACTGTAGGCTGCTCAACCTAAACACCATCTACCACTACTCACCAATGACCTCACAGTCTTTTGATTCCCTCTCGGTGAGCTTGCGTGTCTGCTGCATAGGGACCTCTGGGAGTAAGTTGACTGGCTTCTGTGGAGACAGGATGCCGCCCTCAGGGGGTGTTGGTAGCTTTCCAACCTGTCAATGCACACCACACCCACACAGGGGGAAGACTAGTAAGCACAAGCAGCTACAGTGCGCTAAGCGAGGAGGACTTGCAGAATGTGTAAGAGAGCAAGGAGGTACATACACCTAGGTGCAGTGCCGGTACAGAAGTCCTAAAGCACAGGAATTTGCTTGAAAAGTCAGTACTTGTAATCCCATTTCATAAAGGCAGGCTTATGATCATTTCTAAACACACAGACAATTTCCAATGAGAAATTGTCTGTGCCTTAAAATTTGGGTCACTTCAAAAACCTCAATGGAATAGCAAACACCTGCAATGTATGCCTTCTTTTGATCACAAGTTTGCAAGTCTATGAAGAGGGAGAAAGAAATAAAGGGGAAAACAAGAGGTTCTGAAAGATAGAGAGAAATAGACAAAATTAAAAAGAAGAGGCAAAATTAGAAAAGGAAAGAAAATGAAAGAGAGACAGAGATAAGCCAAGTAGCAAGAGGCAACAGATATCAAAGAAATCCTAACTAAGAAACAATCTAAAAGCAGCAGAGGTATCCTAAACTCTGCCCTCTGGACATCTAGTGTCAAAGGTCTGTTTTAAGGAAGCAAGTTAATAGTAATGCTAAGAATTCCATGTTATCTCTAGGATTAAAGAAGTTATATGGGTATCACAGAGTTACAAGGAATTGATAAACAAGTTATCATATTCGAGACAGAAACACAAAAGACTCACAGATATAAGGAGGAGGTTTGTAAAAGTACATCAAAAGTGTACACAATTACATCAACTTTACAAGTAGGTATTAATTTCAGTTTTGCATTCATACATTATTGGAATCTCCTGAAACACACTAACTCTTCTGATACACAATTCATATTGCTGAACAAAAAACTTATGATTAACACAATGTAACAATTCAATTTAGACTGAACTCCCTCATCCTGTAGAGAACTTGGTTTCACTCTTGATTTTATACAGTACTGTATATTTGACATTAATTTCTCAAAGAATCAATTATAACTATATAGCTCTTATATACTGTTTTCAAACAGCTAGATAAGATTCATAATTGGTACAGAAAAAAAAGACATTATAATAAGAAAATTAAATATACATTTCTTTGTGACTGTATCTGATCTGCAAGCAATGTTACACTAGGTGCTAAATACTGGGAGGTAGGTCAGCTGAAGCAAAAAATGTAAGATGAAATGCAATACTGAGTGCAGAACAGTATTGATTTCATTCTCTTTCACAAAGGGGAAGAAAAATATATATTATAAGCAGTAAATCTAGTGAAACTATAATCTTTCCTAGGCATCCATAAGGCTATCTGTATTGATAATTGTGTTTATAATCTTAAAAGGCATTTCTGGTGATCTGTAGCTGCATTTTTTCAACCACTGATATTGATAATGAAGAAAAAAGCATATTCACATGCAATTTCTGTTGCTAATTTGCAATCTAGACACTGGTGACTCATGAGTTGGTGTAGGATGCAATGACTGGGAATGTAATAAACTTTACCTCATATCCTAGTGATCAGAATACAAAAGACAGTCTTCCCTGGTTACAGTTTTAAAAAAGGGATGACTCTATGGAAACCAGAGTGCAAAAACCATGAACATGTTAACCACTCAAAAACATTTGATTAAGTCTGCATTACTCTATTGCAAGCAATGAGAACAGGTGATTTCTAAACATAATTAATAAATACAGTGCTATATCACATTACAATAATTTGCACATCACTGAAGTGCCTCTATCAATAAACAGCGAAGATGTACATTTTAAGCAAAGTGTAGGAACACTCAGCATAAAATTGGAACACATCATCTTAAAAAAGCACCTGTGAAATACTGAAAACTCATAATAGTTAAACATCATTTGAGGATCACATTACTGCCCACATAAATAACACAGTTTATAATGACAAAACCTATCCAGAGATGAATCATGAATTTTCTAAAATGAATGGGGCTCATCTACACCCAAAAACCAAGGAAACCTCCGCTGCAATCCCCTGGAAATTCATGCGAGAAAACACAAAAAACATTTCTTTAATCATACTCTAACCCAAACAACATAATATTCACAACAGACACTAAGCTGCAGCCTCTCCTGTTATATATAAACAATTGCCTATTGTCTATCTCATATAGATGTTACTGAACCTGATATTTTACTACTCCTTTTACTGAGTACATACTCTATTTTGCTACCAGAAAGAAATTATAATAGCAGAAGAATGAATCACACAAACGTAAACAAGTCAAAAGTGCATTAAAATACCAATGTGTGTGCAATATGGAAGACTGACAGCATCTTTACAAAGGCCTGGAGGTTGCTGAGTGAAAGCTCCCCCTTACAAGATGTCAGAATATCTGTTGTTCTTCCAAAAATTGTTAGGTGTTGTCAGGAATCCTATGTTGAAAAATTGGAGAAACTTGGAAAAAAAAAGACAAGGAGAAGAAGGAGAAAAAAAAAGAAAAAAAAAAAGAATAGATGAAAAAGAAGTTTATGATGATGAATTAGATGAAAGCAATGAAAAAAAAAAAAGAAGAGAAAAATGAGGAACAAGAAAAAGAGAGAAGATGAGGAAAATGAAGAGGAAGACCCAGAGACCTCCAGGCATAATGCCAAGAAAAACAAGGGAAGTTATGAGTCAAACACCATCAGTCAATAAATGCTTAATTCCAAGTGACAATCCTCCAAAATAATCACATCCAGCAACACCTGAGAGAGAGAGACAGAGATAGACAGAGAGATAGGATGGGAACATGCATAACTAAACCTCAGGGGGGAAAAAAACCAACCTCTACTCCTTGGTCAGGATTAATGATGGTGTCAAAGGCCGAGAGAGCTAATTGCTAAAGCCCACAATCACACGCACACAAGGGGATCAAATGGTAGGAATTGTATTAATAAGTTTTACATAAAAAATACTGGTTACTGAAATTTAAAAATAATAATAACGGTGAATTCTGCAACAATCACAGGATCTGCAGTATTCCCATAGAGTTATGAATGAATGGTACACATGCTTAGTTTTCTTTTAAGTGTGGAAGACTTATGAAAAAAAAAAAAAAAAAAAAAATGAAAGTAAAATCTCTTCTTTATAAGGGATCATAATATATACTGTATAAATCTCTCATTTCCTTTCAAAAACATGCAAACAGCATTCAGCTCAAGTTAGTTCCTAGAACTAAATTAATCTTCATCATCTTTAGAGAAACTACATGACTAGCCTTTAACTCTAAAAAAAATTAACAAAGAACCACAATACTGATGATGACAATAACCATGATGATGACTATGATAATAATGATATGATAATCATGACTTTGGCATGATAATGATGGTATAGGTAACAATAATGATCATAAGTGTCAAAAAGTAAAACAAATTACTCTCTATAGAAAAATACAGATTAGGTAAGAATGAAATTCCAAAAAAATAAAATAAAAATCAAGCAAATCACATCTAAAATTTGTCTCTGTCTAAAATTTGTATATGAACACTTCCAAAAATGTGCAGAAAAAATGAACAGACTGATCTAAATTTACTTAAAAAATGAGGAGGATATCTACTTCAGAGGACCCCCATTATTTGTCAATATCAGAAAAATATGAATACTGATTCAACAAATAAAGATGCACAATATCCCATAGGCATACATTATAAAAGGGTGTAACATGGACCATTCAGTGGTCTGCTTAAACATGTAGCTTATATATATATCCTTAAAATATATTACTATCTAAGAAAAGTTCATACAAAAGAGAAATGCAAACATTGGATACTGTAAGAATGGTGTGATTATTGCTCACACTACAGGAATTCAGAGGGGAGTCCACAAGTGTAAAGTCACAGGAAGGAGGGCCAGGCTTTATACAGGTGGATGAGATGGAATCATCACCTTTTACATTGGCCATGTCATCTAAATTATCAACCAGGTTTCTTGCAAAGGAATCAGAAGTGGTTGAGATGGATCGTTGTGCATTCCATGTTCAATATGATGCTGTTTTATCATCAAATATCAGTTGCCCGTTCACCACTTTTATTCCTTTTTATCATATCCATCTTCTTTTTTAGCATAAACACAATCTGTTGACACTTAGCTTAGGGTGGATTTGCATCAGCTATTATTGATTAATGCGTCAGGGAGGTAATTCAGCATTGATACTCATTAGCACCTAAGACAGATAAAGCAGTGGCATCAGCCTGCTTTGGAGACTGGGAAGAAGGCATATAATGTTCACGTATACTGTAGTTCGGATTCATGTATACACATTCTGGAAATCATATTCTTATTTTGTCTTCTCTTATTTCACATTGTTGCATCCATGATTTTTTGTTTCTTATTAGTCCTTCTATTATTTGCAGACATTTTATGTGCATATACATTTGGGACCCCAATAACAAGAGTGAAATGCAGTTAACAAAACGTCAGTGAGGACAAGTGAATTGATGTGAAATGAGACAAGAAATGGGGATCCCCTGTATCATTATCCTTATTCATACTCAACTATCAATTTTATCAAGGCCAGACATTGAAGATCACACATGTACCAAATAAATTTCATTCTTGATTTTAGTGGTATCTGCAGAGCCAGAGGGATGTGCTCTCCTTGTGATTATATCAGTCACTGTGTATGTGAAATAAAGTGAGCTCCTGTGAAAGCAGGTTAGAGTGACAGTGTGTATAAGTGAGATATGTAAAAGTGACTGCATACAAGTGTGTAAAATAAATATGGACAGGAACAAAATGAGGTAAATAAGTAAACAAAGACATGAAATGTTTACACAGAGACAGATGTGAAGAAAGCATGAAAGTTTGAGCCATTGTGTGAAACTGTGACTGGTTCTCGATGCATGATTGGTTCTTGCATGTTATATCTACATTTTGAACATGAAATGGAGTGAATTTGGAAATAAACATGTTGTGGATTTGGGACTGATTGAACTAATGATAATGAATTGGTAAAAAAAATTAAAAATATATAACTATACATCAGGTATGTAGTGTAATTCAAACCTGGAAATATGTTATTTTGTAACACAGTAACTTTGATTACTCAAAGATATATATATGCATATATATTTTTTGAAATATGCTATTTTGTAACAATGGCTGTGTTTTCAGTTAACTTATAATTACTCAAAGATAATTTTTTTTTTTTTTGGCAAATAATAATTATTCTTAAATTACTACCAGGATCTCTCTCAGTGGAATACAGTTACCATAATAGTATTCAGTATTATCATACTGATATTTCAATTACAGTTTGTAATACATATACATTTTTTCTTTACTCTTCATATTTTATCCCTACTCTAAATATTAATACTTT
>NC_061854.1:14093136-14095636 GCF_019202785.1 Penaeus chinensis
TAATGTATAATGAATGAGAGGAATTTAATGAGCTTTCTGAGTGCTACTATACCAAAATATTTAATGAAATAAAATCTCCGTTATCATTTCACAGTTAACAAGAACAATTTTCCATCTGTAAACATCTTTTCTTACTTCAGTCCCACAGAACTGGATGATTCTCTGCATTTCCTCATGGACTAACTCAATACAACGGAGGGACGGCTCTTCCAAGCGGCGGATTTGTCTCTTCACCAGGAGTTCGAAAGAAACCTGCAATAAATAGTCACATAGCAAGGTCATATATTATTCAATATTGCATCTACTTAAAACTAATCACAGACATTTTCCTCATGATCAATATATGTGATTTTATCATGATAATAAAGTACTAAAGACCTATGGCTCAAGAGAAATAAATGAAAAAGACATTTCTCTACAAAAGGAACTATCTCAGCAAAGTTTCACCTCTGGTACAAAGAGTGCGGGTCTTGGGCCAGTGGCATTTCTTATTGCTGTTAAAATGTCCATCTGCGTCAGTCCTGCAAGGGGATGAATGCTGTCTAGGGTGCGGCCAAACGTTTCGTGAAAGATGTAGCATATGCGAGCACCTCCACACCTGCAAGAAAATAGAGTAGGTTAAACTTCTGGAAATCATCAAAACCTTATATTTTCTATGAATAAATAATAGAATAGTTAGAGTTATGAGATTTTTGCTATAATTTCACTAGATATTGTCAATGATTAGGCTGAGATATTTATTTTCAATAACAGTAACTGGAGAAAGAGAAAATATGTAGAGCTGTGTGCAGCTGAATACTCAAAGATGGCAACATGAAAATTTATCTTTTTAGACTAGTTCCTTCATATACTCAAATATGTTGTTATGAGTGGTTCTTATCAGAAATAAAATTCCCACCCTTGCAGAAGTTTTACAATATCTCTATGGAAAAAGTAGGAAAGGAAGAAAGAAAGAAAATGGGGAACCTACAGCTCTGTTGTCTCAATGTTCCTGGCTGTGCCTTCAATGGTCTGGCAGTAAGCAGCATTGAACTTTGTAATGATCTGCAATAGTGTCTGAGCCTTATCCTGGACATCATCACCATAACTATGGAGCAGAGACTGGAACTGAGACATCATCATGGTGACACGTGTCTGCAGAAAAGAAACAGAAAGAAAGTGAAAGAATGATAAGGGTCAGTTGTGTGCAATACAGTTAGTTATATGCAAAATGGAAGCCTCTTTTGCTATCAGCCACACTGTCTCTGATCTTGGAAGGTAGAGAAAGCAAATTCTAGAACAGTAATAAAGAAATTATTGTTACTACTCTTCTCAATACACAATTTACTTTACCCTTTTGACAACATATATGAAGTTGAATGTTAAATCACTCAACAATTCATTCTGCATAATCCTAACATCCTAATTTACAGTAACATCAAGTCAACACACATTCAAATCTAAGCAAATTCATATTATGAAATAAAAATTACGACACTATCACATTCCCTTTGAAAATGCATATTTCTTACTCCTAAACAGCATACCTTTAGTTCCGGAAGACAGTCCCTAATGTGGTGCATCAGCAGGCGGTTCAGGGTCTTGGCAAGATAAGGAGTTCCATTGCGGTTTGCTAGTGTGGGATACTTCCGCTGAAGAAAAGCAGCTTCATCCCTTAGGGCATCCTTAATGGTCTGTAAGTGCCAAAGGAATGGGTAAGAATAATTCTTCAATATTTTCAAAAGCTTTCAGGAAGGCTAAAGTCTAGACATGATAAACATTTGCCTTGTGAATAAAAGTTAAAATTATGTTATGTGTAAGCATAATGAAAATATGCATGTCATAATGGATCTTTGACTGTTTCATGTATGTATACCCTCTAATGAATGGCAGCATTTGGTCCTTAGTGTAACATCATCTTTGGTTTGTGATGATCAAATTAAAAACGAATCATGTTCTTTTTCCTTTTACAATGACAGTTGTAGAAAAGTGTTTGAATTTGGATGAATTAGTTTACATAGTAAATGTACAAATTAAATCTCTTGAAATAATTCATTTTCATTTACAAATTTTCTATATATGTCACAAGAACACTATTTAACCTTATTGCATATATTAGTCCATAAACTGTAATGTTATTTCAATATAGTGTTTACTTACTAATAAAATATCATTAATCAGTCATTTTACAATTCATTTTTATCAATCCATAATCTCTACCTTGTTGTCAATGATATCCTGTTGAGAACGGTTTACGACACCAATAATTCCTAATTTCACAGGAATGACACGGCCACACAGAATGTCAATAGCATCAGTTCCTGAAATGAATGAATAATCAAATGATTAGTTCATTTCATGAGGAAAAAAAAGAAAGAAAAAAGAAAAGAAAAGCAAAATAGATATAAATAAATAAATAAATATGCATATATATATATATATGTGTGTATATATATACATACATACATATATATATTCATATATATACATTATATATACATATATATACATATATATACAT
>NC_061854.1:14105636-14108136 GCF_019202785.1 Penaeus chinensis
TGATCCAACCACTACAATCTGAGGGAGCTGTATGGCATCGGCACCAACCGTATTAAACACATCTTGGAGCTTATTTATAATTGGAATGAGGGCTTCCATTGTTCCCGGTTGAATAAATCGAGTTAATAAGTTAAATGTTGAGCCGTGAATGTTGTTCCTGCGCGGAGGATCAGCTGTTAGCGGCGCGACCCGAGGGAATTCGCTGTGGGAAGAAGTTTCCTCTTTTGAAATTATTATACTTTAACTTACGTATCTGAAAGCCTTATATATCATATTTATTCTAATTTTTGCGTGTTTTTGTGTTTTTTGGCATAAATCGGGGAAAGATTGGCAAAGAGGTGTGGTGTATCTCAAAAGAGGGTTTGCGAATGCAACATTCATGATGAAATCCTGTAGCTATCACTTTTGCGTCAGATTTCCAATAATTGCATGTCTTATCAGCTTATCAAATGCAGGAAACGTTTGTTACAGTTTAACAATGTGTCTTCTGTTTGTGACCTGTTACATCATTTGAAAGTAATTTAAAATAAACGGGAATATATCTATATAGAATGCACCTACCATTTGGTGTAACTTAACCACGAATAGTATGAATCTAGTGTTCAAATATTTATTTCTCTTCATTATTAATCCTTTACGAAATGTAGGGAAAAAATGTATTTATTTTTCTCATCTATGTTCATATACCCATGATGTTCTAGCGACTAAAAGCGAAACTAGTCTGAAACAATTTCACATTAAAAATTATAACTCCTAATAATGTCTTACGTTGTTCTCATTGTCACAAACAATAATTATAGTATAAAAGAACTGGCAGGTGTTCGGCCCATCTCTAGCTTCTCATGGCAGATTTGATCAATCTGACCAAGGCCTCCACCTAGGGTTGTCTCAGGAGGACCCAATTAGAGGTTTCGGAGTAACAGGTCTCACGGCGTTACAGCTGGTTAGGCATATGGGCCTGCCATCAAGTACAGGTCACCTGTTACAAAAGGCATCAAGACGAGACTGAGGCACTGATTGTGTCCAGATTTCACTCCCACAGAATACAACTGGTACTATTAGGGTCTTTAAGATGTAGCTTAGATGCCGGCACCTTCTGCAAAAGTACCGGCCTTTCCAACACTTGTCGAGAGTTCATGACACCTGCTGCCAGGCCAATGCGTCTACTGACTTCCTGGTCTAATAGCTCGGCAATACCAGGGCATGTAAAACTCTGTGTAACTTCAGTATCCTCGAAGCAAGTAAGTACCGACTGAATATGTTCTAGCAGGCGCCAAATATTTTGAATCTTGGTACAGGAGATCTCTAAACCCAAGGGCTTCACTTCAATTCAAACTGCATCTAAAACCTACAGAATGGTTTTATTAGTGATACTCCTTTTTTTAATCGATAACTAATCGATTACTTTCACCAGGAAATAGATTATGCAGTGGTATATTAGGAAAGTTTAAGGTGTGCATTTATGGTTTTAGTGTACTCTCACTCACTCACACTCTCTCTCTCTCTCTCTCTCTCTCTCTCTCTCTCTCTCTCTCTCTCTCTCTCTCTCTCTCTCTCTCTCTCTCTCTCTCTCTCTCCCCGTATATATATATATATATATATATATATATATATATATATATATATGTGTGTGTGTGTGTGTGTGTGTGTGTGTGTGTGTGTGTGTGTGTGTGTTTGTTTGTTTGTGTTTTGAAACGGTTGTCATCGCCCTTTCCCTCCTCCCTCCTGGCGATAACGGGCGTGCAGGAGCCAGGCGAGTAAATATGCACCTGCATTTTTTGAGCTGTGTTAGATTGAGATATATATGAGACGGCCCTCCGTTCAATCCTGACTCTTTGAGTAATCGTTTTGTAAAAGGATAGCTACATCGCCAGCAAACTCAAGATCGGTGAACGATATTGGCCACAGTGACATAGTAACTCTTTCCAGTCTCAAGTCCACGCATGTGTTTAAAAGTGTCGGTGCAAGAACACCGTCCTGCCTCACTCCTGAACTCACAGGGCAAAAGCTAGACTGGCGCCCACCACACTTTATAGCCCCTCCAGCAGCAGCATGGAAGGTGACAAGTAGCCCTACATCTAACTTAACGACGACGCTCTACAGTGCCTCGAAGCGCTAGGTTGCATACATACTGTACATATATATGTAATGAATAAATAGGTGAATATATATATATATATATATATATATATATATATATATGTATGTATGTATATGTATATATATGCATACAAACGGACACATATATGATATATATTAAAAATATATATAATATTTATGTTAGTAATAGATAATATATATACGTATATATATACATACATACAAACGGACACATATATATGATTTATATGAATGATGTATATGATATTTATGTTAGTAATAGATATATAGATGAATATATATAAATATATATACATATATATATACATATAAACACACACACACACAAATATAGATACTTATATATATGTTTTTTTAATGATTTACTTATTTATTTTTT
>NC_061854.1:14118136-14120636 GCF_019202785.1 Penaeus chinensis
TCATCTGTCTTTGTTTAAAAATTTTGGATTTATTTAAACATTTATTGAGCAGGGTAGACCTCTTAACCAACTAATACATAAACATATAAATACATGGCTGCAGAGTGAAGCGGAATTTTCGTTATCGTTGTTTCTAACAATTTACTTGAATGTTTTAAAAAAGATTTTATAGATTGGAGATGAAGGAATCATGGAAAATGTTATTAAGATCTTTGTATCACACTTTCTGTGCTGCAGCAAAGTTCAGTAAACCTCCATTATGCATATTCTGGGAAAATAGAACATGCAGACCTCACCGAAGATTTACCATGAAATAAAGAACCAGTCCAAGTTATTTATCTTGTCAGAATATACCCGGGAGAGGATTGTATTTTACCAAAAGCACAAAAGCTTGGACTCAACAGTGATTGTGCAATACTGCTGTTGAATTAGACACAAGAGAACAGATCATTAATCATAGTTCACAGCATGTTTTAAGTGGATTTAGAACATTAGTTCTTAACCATGGGGGGGCGTCATTAATTTCCCAGGGAGTTGCGAGCCCTTGGGATAAAACAGTAAATTCTTTAATTATATTGTTTTTCCTCCTAATGGGAGCATGGTCAAATAATCAGAAGTTTAATAATGATGTGATTAATTCATACTCAATAAAAAGACTAAGAACAGATTTATAATTAGTTTAATAATAATGGGATTAATTCATACTCGATAAAAAGACTAAGAACAGATTTTATAATTTTCTTTAAAATCTGTGAGGGAATTTATTCATAGATGCAAGAGGGCACCGAGGGAAGAACAAATTCCTAAAGGGGGTGTGGTAGTAAAGAGGTTAGAGAGAACTCTACCGTTATAATTATGAGAAAAGTATTCTGTGTTGATGATAGATGGTCTGGGTTTCATGTACTTTTAACATGATTACAAATAAAATAGCAGAGTAGGTGCCACTATCTTCAGTGAAAGTGTCTAATTACTATGACATAAATAGAGAAATTGAATTAAGTGGATATTGAGCAGAAAATTTTGATTCTTAAAGGTTAGAATAATTGAAACAAAAAGTTAAGACTGCATTTAGTAATAACTTTTGATTATTAATTTATTTGATTGTAATTATACATATAGTGAAAAATAATTTTACTAACTTAAAACTTGTTTGCTAGTTTAGTATAATTATGTAAAGTTAAAATCCAAAGAATTTGTATATGATATTAGGAGAAATGTTGATTCTTATAAATGTAATTGCAATGTAGATTTAAGATTTGCTTTTGAAGTTATCTTAACATACATATTATCAATATACATTAGAGAAACAAAAACAAGTTTGATGAGCTGAAGACAGGCTGTATTGAAATAGCTGTTAACCTTGTTACTAACCTATATCTTATCAGTCATCAGTAGCTTACATTATGATTGTAGCGCACTCATTATCAGAGGCTTATTTTATAATGCAAGGCATGCCGTGAATGAAAATACAACAGTGCACTGCTTTATAGTAACAGTAATTCATTAGGCAGCAAAACTTGTTCATTGTAGTCTAGCTTTTGTGGATAAGTAGAGAGAAAATTATGCAAACTATTTTGAGCTTATAGAGTTGTTCAAAAGGTAACCTGGTGGGTTACAGTAATGTGTATGTATTATTCAAACAAAGATTGGGCACATATTTTTCACTTGTGCACCGAATCCATATATTCCATTTGCTTCTCTAACATATGGTAAATAAGGTCAGATATTGGTATTGGATAATAAAGAAGTTAGGAACGCTAGATGAGATTAGATTATGCACACCTACATTGTTGACAAATAATGCACGATAGAGAGTTCATTAGTTCTGTTAGAGTTCTTATTAGTACAGTCCTTTAAGATTTTAAAATTTTCTGATTAAAAAGTCAACATCCAAAACTAGGATGGAAATGGGAATTGGGAAATTATGTACTCTTTTTATTTAGTCTCATTTTGTCTTCATTTATTAGTTCTTTCCATTTGATTATTTTTTCAGACCAAATTTCTCTTTATGATTTGATTTTTATGTATATTAAAAAATATATATATAACAAAAATATCTAATGAATAAAATCTTGTAATGTAATCAAATTCATTGCATAATTCTTTACAAAAGACTACATCAAGGGATGGCATGGCCTTTTTGCATAGAACTATGATAAAATTCCCAATGACTGCAGATAACATGACAACATGCCATGTCTACTGTAATTTTGATTTATTAATTGTGTTTATACCAAGATAGCTCCACATGTAGTATTAGTGTTTTAATAATATTAATATCAGTAATGATAACAGGTTTTGATATTAATAGTATTATTTTTTTTCACAAACTGAAGGAATGGGGACATCAGGTGCGGTCATTAAGGCCTTTTTAATTGAATCTGGTGATTGAGCCTTTGTGGAGCCATCTGTGTGCAACAAAATTCACAGAAAACTACAGTGTACAGTATATAAACCTGGGTTAAGAAGTCTACAGTATTAATAATGTGGCAAGATACTG
>NC_061854.1:14125636-14150636 GCF_019202785.1 Penaeus chinensis
TTTGGCCCTTAGTTGTACTGGTTCCTGAGGAGTATGTTTTGTACTTTGTTGTAGGTCTTACAGTTTTGAGTATGAAGTAGTTGGTTTAGATATTGTTGGTAGTCTTACGTAGTTGTAAATAGTGTTTCTTTTTCTTCTTCTTCTTCTTCTTCTTCTTCTTCTTCTTCTTTTTAGATTTTGTTTGAGATATTTTTGATAATAATGCTTTTTGATAATAATGATTGTAAGAGCAAGATTTGGGAGTGCTACTTCTAGTTCTATTGATTCCTGTTCTTATTCTTGTTACTGTATTTGCTCTTGTTCTTTTACATGTTCATAGATTTACCTTTTCTTCAAATTATCCCTCTTCATGTAAATGCCCCTTTACTTACTCTTATTATTCTTATTCTTATTCTCATACTTATATACTTCTCGATTCCTCCTCCACTTCTTCCTTTTCCTCCTAAGCTTCTTCCTTTTCCTCCTCCTTTCTTTTCCTCCTAAGCTTCTTCCTTTTCCTCCTCCTTTCTTTTCTCCTCCTCCTCCTCCTCCTTCCTATTCTTCCTCCTCCTCCTCCTCCTCCTCCTCCTCCTTCCTATTCCTCCTCCTCCTCCTCCTCCTCCTCCTCCTCCTCCTCCTCCTCCTCCTCCTCCTTCCTATTCTTCCTCCTCCTCCTCCTCCTCCTTCCTGTTCTTCCTCCTCCTCCTCCTCCTCCTTCCTGTTCTTCCTCCTCCTCCTCCTCCTCCTCCTCCTCCTCCTCCTCCTCCTCTTTCCTGTTCTTCCTCCTCCTCCTCCTCCTCCTCCTCCTCCTCCTCCTCCTCCTCCTCCTTCTTCTTCCTGTTCTTCCTCCACCTCCTCTAGCATTATTTTCTTTCATTATGTACTTAAAATGGTCATTCTGTGAAAACTATTTATTTTTCTCATCAGCAAGAATGGCAGTTTCTGTTTATTTGAGTAGCTTTTTGTGTAGAACGAAGGGAAAACAAGAATTTATATTTTTTTAAAGCATTTTATTTAAAATTGTATTTTGAACTGATTTATGCTATCATTGTTACTATTATTGATTAGTTTTTATTTTACAAATGTCATGGTCATTTTGGTGTTTATTTATATTATGGTAAATGGAGTGTTTTAGAAGGAAAATTTAATAGCTAATTCATAAATAAAAAAGAATCCTAAAGAATATAAAGATCTCATCGTATTGGAGAAAATCATATCTGTGCCTATTAAAAAAAAAAAAAAATTATGATCAATGATATGAATAATTTGATAAACGAAGCAAAATGTTAATTTTTTGAGTGAAATGATAAATGTTATAATGAACTCTTCAGTGATTTTGAAGAGAATTGCTATGATTGATATAAAAAAGAAAAATGTTTATTGA
Source organism: Penaeus chinensis (assembly GCF_019202785.1). Taxonomy (NCBI): domain Eukaryota; kingdom Metazoa; phylum Arthropoda; class Malacostraca; order Decapoda; family Penaeidae; genus Penaeus; species Penaeus chinensis. The sequence goes on from NC_061854.1 coordinate 14,127,000, forward strand.
ATCATGTTTTGGCTTTATGAAAGAAATGTAAGTCTAATTGTGCTTTTTTTTTTCTTCTTCTTTTTTCTTTTTTTCTTTTTTTTTCTCTTATTCCAATGCCCTTTTTTTCAGAATGAAAATTACAATACTTATGTGCCATTATCATCATTGTAGATGTTATTGGTAATATTTACTTTATTTTATTATCTATATTGTGTTTGCAGATGATGTTTTCTACCACAAGTTTTTTTTTTTTTTTTTTTTTTTTTTTTTTTTTTTTTTTTTTTTAAGGGTTTTTAATTTATTTTACTTGCTTTTTGTTTTTGATAGATGGAACAGACTACATGTTCAAGTAGTCTAGTAAATATAAAAAATAATTGTTAAGTTCTCCCCTCTCTTCCTCCCTTCCTTCACAATAGGCAAGCGCTGACTTGACAGAGCAGAACCACGTGATAACCATGGGGGAAACTTCGGCGCAAAAGCGACTTTTAAGAAAGAACGCAAAGCAAGCGAACGGCTCCAGCATGGCGACGCCCACCTCGAGCCTGGAAGAGAAGCTGGCTGAGCGGGAGGAGAGGGAGAAGATTGTGTTATGGAGAAGACCTGTGCAGACCCTCCACTACTTCTTCCGGGAATGTGGGATCCTCAGCGTCGAGTATATGGTCAAGTGAGTGGACTAGCTAGTTGTTTTTCGTCTTCTTCCAGAATTTTGTTGAGAAATTGGAGGGGAAACTGAAGAGGATGGGTGTTTGGGGGAATAAATTTCAGAATGACTTTGGATAACTCTACCCTTCATACAAAGGCAATGTTCTGTGTTTGCCTAGGGTATGGTAATGTAGTAGGTTGCATATATGTTGAGTGAAATCAGCCTGTTGTGATATATTAACCTTTTCCTATTACTGCTTTTGGTGTAAATGGAAGTTGAGATTATATAATGACTTTTTATAGACTTTTTTTTTTTTTACTGTTCCAAGAACTAGGGAAACTCAAAAGTGAACTACACTGATGTTAGCTTCCATGGGGTAACTTTTTTGTATTTTATCATAACTTGGAAACCAGTCTACGTCTTTTTTTGGAAATTAGATGTTAAAGTTTGGTTGAAAGGAAGTTTCAGAAAATTAACAGAAATATTCAGTTTTCTTCCCTTTCCACAAACCAATTTTTTTTTAGCTTCTGTACAGCTCTTCATGAATAGTTTTTATATCGATCTTCATTTTGATCATACAGTTGGAATACTTGTGAAGATGGCCAGAATATAAAAGTGTGTACTTTATAGATATATATATATATATAATGTACACACACACACACATGCACGCATGCTCACACACACACGCACACGCACATGCACACCCACACACGCACACGCACGCACACACGCACACACGCACACACGCACACACTCACACACTCACGCACTCACACACTCACACACTCACACACTCACACACTCTCACACTCTCACACTCTCACACTCTCACACACACACACACACACACACACACACACACACACACACACACACACACACACACACACACACACACACACACACACACACACACACACACACACACACACACACACACACACACACACACACACACACACACACACACACACACAGCCTCCTTCATCCCTCACATTTTTCTCTCATCAGATATAGAAACATGTATCAAATAAAAAGCTCTCATACCATCTGGGTGTTTGCTTTTCAGACTATGGAATAACAAGAAGGTCGTCTTATTATTAGCACTACTTGTAGGTGGTTATTATGCAGCGTACAAGACTCCAGGGCCCCATCAGCTTGTAAGTGAAGATTTATTGGTTGAGTAAAATTTTCTGTTGTGAGAGCCACTGATAGGAAGATGAAGCAATGTGATGAGTAAAAGATATCTGCCAATAAAAGATATCTGCCAATATAGATTGTTGTAGCAAATTTGACTTCTAAATCCAATTTGATACACAAATAAATATTCCCCTACTCATAAGCTCATTCGTCCTCCTCTTTTCCAACCTCCCCTTCTGTCCTCTTCCAACAGATGATCCAGAGAGTTGAGAATCAGTTCTGGTGGTGTGCCTGGTGGGTATGGCTAGGAATTCTCTCCTCTGTGGGCTTGGGTACAGGCCTCCACACCTTCCTGCTTTACCTGGGCCCCCACATAGCATCCGTTACCATGGCTGCGTATACGTGCAACTCGGTAGATTTCCCTTCACCACCTTATCCTGACGAGTAAGTTTTTTATTATTATTATTATTATTATTATTATTATTATTATTATTATTATGATTATTGTAGTAGTAGAAGATAGTGGTGGTAGTAGTATTCATAGTGGTGGTAGTGGTAGTGGTAGTGTAGTGGTAGTAGTAGTGGTAATACTGCATAACTTGGTAAGTTGAGTTATACATATGCATGCATGAATTAGTGTTAGAATAAGTGTCTTCAAGACTGAAACCCTGAGGATGTATAGATGTATGAAAATCATTTAAATTTGAAGATACACATTTATGCATGTCATTTTTTTACTTCTTCATACTAAAGATTTCTTTCATCTTCTTTATTACACCATCAGATCTTCCTCTTCATTTTCCTGCCCCTCTTCCGTGATCTTTGAGTCCACCTCAATTTTACCTTTAAAAAATCTGTTCTTATAAGATTCCTCTTTATATCTTCTTCCAGTTTTCTTCTGTAACAGCAAGAAAAGAAATTTACATCTCTCATCAATCTGTGGAACCTTACATGAACCCTTTACTTATTGATATATCTTCACTACCCCAAGTAACCAACACCTACATCTTCACTCATTCTTCCTCTGTCTTCTAGCATAATGTGTCCAGATGAGGAGACTGCAACAGGGAAGGAGATGTCCATTCTCACTATCATGTCCAAAGTCAGACTGGAGGCCTTCATGTGGGGGGCCGGAACTGCGCTAGGTGAGTCAACCTTTTCCTTTTGAGAGTCCTCAAATTGCTCTTTAATACAAAAATGATGTATTTTTTGTGTGATGGTGGTATATTTTCATGATGTTGGTGCTTGTAATTTTTATCCCTTTTCTTCTGATGTTGATCTTCTGATATAGGCCAAGTTATGTTTGGTTCCTAATGTTTGTTTTTTATTTTGATACCCAGATAGATTAATATTGTCACTTTTCTATTTCTTTAAAGATACCGTATGACTTGATCTATTTATAGTGAAATATTTTGATAAGCAGTAGAAGACTTGAGGGATGCAGTTAGATTATATAAAATTAAATAGGAATGAGACTTGGAAATGTTCGAAAATACATAAGAGAGTTGCAATTATGGTAAAAGAAGGAAAATGTATGATTGAGAATGATAAAAAAATAAAAGATTTGTCATGCCTGAAGAACTACCTTTAAAGAAAAGAAGAGAGAAAAGGAAAAGAGCATTACTTGAGTAAAAGTGGCAAGAATTACAAACTATGTTAAGAACATCAATCAATAAATTTCATTCTTATTCTCCTCCTTAAGTAATTGCAATAACGTGTTTGTTTTTAATTACATTACAGGGGAGTTACCCCCATACTTCATGGCACGAGGTGCAAGACTGTCTGGCTATGATCCTGACGATGAAGAAATGGAAGAGTTTGAGGAATTGCAGCGGCTGAAGGACAGACCAGAGGACATGTCCTTCATCGATCGAGCAAAATTATCAGTGGAGAAGCTGGTCGAAAGAGTTGGGTTCTTTGGCATCCTTGCCTGTGCATCTGTGAGTGTCCTATTAAGTAAAACAATGATATGCCAATACTTGTTGACCAAGATGGGAAGGAGAGTTCTTTATTAATTAAATGCAAGGAAATATTTGTCTTATGTTTGTAGGAAATCATCACTTCTTAATATGCGTTCCTTAAGAATTGTCATCACTTTGAGTTTTATTACTGTAGGAACACTTATCATTTTGGGCAAAGTTCTTGACTAACTGCATTTGCAATTGCAGATTCCCAATCCCCTATTTGACCTGGCTGGCATCACATGTGGCCACTTCCTGGTCCCCTTCTGGACGTTCTTCGGTGCTACACTCATCGGAAAGGCCATCATCAAGATGCATATTCAGAAGCTTTTTGTCATCATTGCATTTAATGAGACACTACTAGCAAAGGCAGTGAGTCTGTTGGCCTTTGTGCCTATGGTGGGGTCCAAGTTGGAACAGCCTTTCAAGACCTTCTTGGAGAAGCAGAAGAACAAATTCCACAGGAAGCCTGGGACAGGGCCAGATACACAGGTCAGTGGATCAAGTAATTCCTTGTTTTTGCTTTTTGTTTTGTAATACATTATAAGTTCGAGCAATATATGTATAACACAATTATTAAGTTTTTTAATTGTCTTCAGTAGAACTGCTTCACCTGTTTATTTCTTCAACAATATGGTGATGATTCCATCAACCATGAACAAATTTATGACTTCTCTCTCCTCTCATTTGCAGGATGGGGGAAACCTCTTGGCATGGATTTTTGAAAAGTTGATCTTGTTAATGATCACATATTTCATCCTAAGCATAGTGAACTCCTTTGCTCAGAACTACCACAAAAGGATACACAAGCATGCGCGTGACAAGAAGCTAGCTCAAGACTGATGTAGAGATCAACCAGTAATCCATGTATGAAATAATACCATATACGTCACTGATACGTGTGGGTTGGTGGAAGACTGGTTGATTGAAATAGAAAGTCGGAACTGTTAACTAATTGATGTCACAAGGTTTGTGCTCAGTTTCCATCTTAGCACTGAAATTGGAAGGAATGGACAGAATTTTAGTTCTGGTGTATACTTTTTTCATGTTTTATTTTATTTTATTTTTTCATTGGTGAGAGAGAAAGGAATAAAGCATTGCCCAAGTAACTTAGAACTAGAGAGACATGCATTGTAATGTGCTTGGGTGTATGTGATTGTTACCCTGTCTCTCCAAACTGGGCATGCAAGCAGCCAACCACACACAAGACAGCCATCATGAACAGCACTGCAAGTAGTGTGACTGAGATGTTGAGTGACACATAGGAAAGAAAAGTTACTGAACAAGAATGTGAAAGTGTTCCTAATTTTGCCATAATTTATTGTTTCTTCCTTTTTTTTTCTTTTGTTTATTTGTGACCGTAATATTTGTCAATAGAACAAGAGCTGGTAATATGGTAATTAATATGTGTGTATGTATATATAGATATGAGGAAAGTGAAAGATTGTAATTTTGTAATAGACAAGAGGCCTTTTTAAGTACTGTTGAAATAACACAATTTACCCATTTCACTTAGAAGATCATTGCCATAGAATATAGTTAGAGGTATGATATTTGTATAGTTTGCTGAAAATGAGGTGAACTGAGCCAGAGTATGAAAAACTTACATATGCAGAATTAAAATAAGCTGCAGTGTATAGTCTCCAAGAGGCACCAGACTAGTTTTACACCAAAGGGATAAAAATAAAAAATAGTACTCGTATATGTAAATAGCCATGTAAAGTAAAAAGTATACCCAGTGAAAACTGTGTAATTATTTATACATTTTGTATGCTACACAAATCTGAAACTTACTTATCTTGTCCTTAAGCTGCTAAAAGAGAAACAACCATGGTTTGAAGCCATGTTTCCATAAGTACTGTACATGATGCAGCTTTCTTAACTGTCAACAAACTTTTGTACTCCACATGTTGGACGAAAAAGACAAAATACTTACTCTCCTGTTGACAAAGGACATTCTTTGAGTGATAGTGTAAGTGCTTGTGTGTGTTTATATTTTGATGGCAGTTTATGAATACATTTTGGTTGATTCCACTTGTCATACTTGTACTTGCGAGATTTTGTTATGATGTGTCATCGTTTCCTTTTTTTTATTGTTTCTATTAATCCTCCATACCATAACACATTTTAAGAACTAGAACTGAATTTCTTGTCTTTGGAACACATAGAAAAATGGATTGTAAAACCTTGTTCCATTATTTTGTAATCTGTATGTTAATTTTTTAATGGCAATATATATATATATTTAGGTTGAACTTATATTTCTACCCATCCCCTCGTTATCTTTTTGCAGTGTGATAGTGTGATTTGATTACAAAGAAACTTGATATTATCATTATGTTCATAGAAGCAGAGTATTTTGAAATTGAAAATATTTTCTGTCTTCTGGCACTTCACATGGAAATTGATGAAAGAAAGAAAGAAACATGAAGAAAGTGAATGGTAATCAGTGTTTTTTCTATCAGTCGTATATGTTCTCTGTAGGTGGACTGAGCAAAGTATATCAGTCTACAAAGTGCATTATGATAATGTCTGTGCCACCAAAGATTGCAAAGGAGACATTGAGATTCCTTTTCAACACTTCTGAGGATAAAGACAACTGCAGACACACCTCCCCACTGGGTTTCATAAGGGACTGCATTTTGATTAGTGTGTGTTGTGTGTATGCATGTGTTGTGTGTGTATGTTAAGGTAAGAGTTATTATTGTTGTTCTAAGAGTCCTGATAGTCAGGTGCTGAGAACAAAGTGTTGTGCAGAAACTCAGTTAAAATACAGTAGCTAAGTTTTTTTTTTTTTTTTTTTTTTTTGTGATAGTGAAGATATACTTTTTTTAGAATTTATAAATTAAGGTACTATCAAAAAGTTTTTTGTTTCCTGAAAGGAGCAAAGACTTTTTTTTTTTTTTTTTTTTTTTTATCATCAGTGTGAGTAATTTTACCATTATCATAATTATTGCCATGTTTTCATCATTATTGCTGTAGTAAGGGGTGTAGTGTTTAGGAACTTGCTCAAACCTTTCAGAGTTTTGTATAATGCATTCAAGTACTTTTTAGCCATTCATGTAGACAAATGCCATTGTTAGTCTCCACTGGGCATAATTTGAAATACTAATCAATTCCAATTGAAAAAGGCTTGTTTAGGTAATGTAATGTGCTCTTCATGTTATCATTTAATAATAGGCAGTAAACAAGTAGATTTATGGTAATTTAAACATTTAACTGAAAAGATTTCCTCAACTGTGAACTTAACCCATTGATGCTGGGTAATTGCACTATTCACTTAGTTTTGTTTTGTGAATTTTGTTTACATGATGTTCCACATGGGTTTAGTCACCAAGGAGTCATTCAGTAGGCCAACCTGACCTCACCTGATATCCCTTTTTATTGAGTTTTATGGAAACCATTTTATTTCTTCTAATGCTGTTGATATCAATGTTAGTATTATTATTGTTATAGACTTTAGGATAATTATAATAATATCAATACTAAGAGCAGTAAAAAGAAATAATAAGAAAAGTTCTTGTGGAGCTATCTATTTGTAGACAAAATTATGATTACATTGGACATGTCTTGTATGCAGCTACTGCTGGGGATGGAATGTTTGTACATGCCATACCTACTGATTGTGTTTATAAAAAGATAGCTTTTCAAGTGCATAATTAACAAGGAGTCGGTTATTAGTCCTATCTATCTCATATGTTTTCCCTTTTCCCTGATTTTTAGTAGTTTTTATTTTTTTTTATTGCTAGTATTGTTAATGAAGTACTAATTATGATGTCAATAATAATACTAACAGCATTGATATTAAAAGCTTTAGAAAAAAAAAAAATCCTAAAAACTGAAGGAAAGGCCTAATTTTTTGATGGCTGAGCACTTGTGATACCATCTATGTGTAAAGACAATTCATATAACAGAATTGTAGTGGAAATTACATGTTCCTGATGGCAATGGTTTAACTCGCATCTTGGTTATATAAGTGAAGACTATTCTCTGCCTGTTGACTGACATTCATCCTGATTAACTTTCAAAGAAAGAACAAAATAAACATTGCTAGCTAATTCGATTGCAGCCAGACAATGAGAAGAGGAAAGTTCTTCACCGTCCAGTTATTGGTGGTAATGCAATTCAATGTTGCAATGTGCTCACTAACTCAAATTCATTTTCCCACCTATGGGGTCTGTGCTATATAAGAGAGTGAAGAGTGTTCTGAATTTATTTGAATTGGCTTTGTATGTGTTTTATCTGGAATTTTTGATACACTGAAGCACTGTTGATAAATATATATATTTTTTTTTTTCAGTTTTTATTTGTAAATTGTAATTGGACAAAATGGGTTTGAAAGGTTTGGATTTAGGAAATTATCTCAGGAATTTAAAATTAATGTTAATTTTTTTATAAAGAAAAATAATAACCTCAATTGTACAAGATTTGAAATGGTTCTTAACACTATTTTCCAATTGAGATTCGAGATTACCTTGCGTGTTGTTATTCTGTATACCTATATATTGAATTTCAGTAACAAATTGATTTATTAATCTATTTTCTTAAAAATAGTATTATTTGCAACAAAATAAGTAAGAGGGGTGGTTCATGACACACATGTTAGGTAGTGTTATAGTTACTCTTGGTTATGTATTTGCCTTTGGCTTAGTTCCTGATATCTTTATAAAGGATTGTGATACAGAAGATTTATAATCAGGATCAGTCTACTTGTTTTTATCATTTGCAAAAATACCTTTTTATTAAGTAATATATATATATATATATATATATATATATATATATATGATTTATATTTTATATATGTGTATATTTTATATATATATATATTTATATATATATATATATATATATATATATATATATTTATATATATATATATTTATATATATATATTATTAAAATATATATATGTTATATATATAACACATATAATATACAGATATGCATAAATATATATATATATATATATATATATATATATAGATATATATATATATAGATATATATATTTATATATTTATATATTTATATATATATATATATGTATATATATATATATATATATATATATATATATATATATATATATATATATACATACACATATATATACACACATATATATATATATATATATATATATATATATATATATATATAAATATATATATATATATATAAATATATATATATATATATATATATATATATATATATATTCACATAGATATATATATACATATACATATACATATTATGTATATATACATATATTTACATATATATACATGTATATATATATATATATATATATATATACATATACATATATATACATACATGTGTGTGTAAATATATATGTATATGTATATATATTTAAATATGTTTATTTATATGTATACATATGTATATGTGTATACATATATATATATATATATATATATATATATATATATATATATATATATATATATATATATGCATACATATATATACATAGACATGTGTATATATGTATATGTGTATGTATGTATATATTTATAAATGTATATGTATATATATTATGTACATGTAATATGCATATATGTATATATATATATATAATATACATGTGTATAATGTGTGTATACATATATACATATATGTATATATATGTATGTATGTATGTATAAAACATTAAGGTATCAGTAAGTAATGAAATATTTTTTATGTTGCATGAAATTCGTCTATATAATGAATATTTGAATTAGAATAGGTCAAGCCATAGTGTTCATATAAAACCAAATAGCCATAAGGTCGGTATCATAGAATAAATAGCTTAGGTTTGCAAAGAATTATTTGCCATATCCACTGATGATAAAAATTGCAATGAGTTCTCTTGATATCTTCTCTTTATATAAAAGTAAAGAAAAAAAAAAGAAAAAAAGATAACTCAAGAGTTATTTTGGGCTTAAAACATCTGTCCGACTTACGTTCTCATGCTGAAATGTCTATTGTTCTTTTCTATCCGAGTTGGAATTACTATATGGGATTTTTTTTTTTTTTTTCTTTTTCTTTTTGCAGACGGTTCACATATCACACAGCTTTGATCTCCTTCCGAGTATTGTTTTTCTGTCAGGCGTTGCCAAAAGATGTACATTTTCTTCCGGCATTGATGTATGTCCCTGTGTGTTATTTTGGTATTGTAAAAGTTTGTGCAAATTGGAAACAGGGTCATTATTGTTGTTGATTTTTTCCCCCAAGGATGTACATATTTTTTCTATGGCCATTATAGTATTATTTCGTCTTTTATTGTAATTTTCTTTTTATTTATTATTATTTAATCTTTAGAGCACAGTTTGATATGTAGTTGTAACTTGTATAAAAAAAGGGTAATGCCAGAAAAGGAATAAAAAAAAAAAAAAATAGAATTAAGCTTCATTGTAACAAATGTGATGAGATGTTCCTGGACTTTTTTTATTTTTTTTAATCGTGGAAGTTTGCATGAACTAGACCCGAATGTGATCTTGTGTAATGTCAGCATTCCATTTCCTGTTTTATTTAAGGCAGATGCTAGTCTGTTCTTTCATAAACTGCCATTTTCCTTACAAATTATTTTATGTTACTTTGAATTATTTGACTTCCAGTATTTTTTTTTATTTGGTTATTGATGAAGTTTATATTTTTCTGAGTGCAGATTTTTTCTTTTTCCCCAAGAGATATTCCCTGATATGTAAAGTTCTGTTGGCAGTGTGTAATAAGTGTCTGATGTGAGAAATCAATGGTCATTTTATGTGTTGTGTGTCTGTCAAGAAATAATTTTCTTCGTATAAGCTACTGTTGAAACTGTAAATCGTGCTTCAAGAAATGTCACTTGCCCTGATATTCTCACTGTAAATTCATTTGTATGTTCCTTGGGACATAGTCTTAATAAACACATAAAAAATAATGTAGTGTGCAGTGTGGGTGGAATGGATGGAATAACTTCTATTACAATGATTACAATGCATCCAGAATTATTTTTCATATTCCCTTGTAATGTGAAAGAGCTTTCATTATTTTCATCTTTATTCAGATTACCTATTTGGAATGGTACTCCCTTGTTTTTTTTTGTGTAGGTGTATGCATATGTGTCATAATGAGAGTTTGAGTTGTAAAGTTCAACTGTTTGTAAAATACACAAAGGTGTGAAAGTTTCCTTGTAATATCCCCTTTTTGGAACTGAATGAGCTGAGCTGCATGGCACATTTCTTTGTGTGTATGAGAGACAGACTGGTGGTCTACTACAATGTAAATGCTGTCTTGGAAATTTCTTTTGCATCGACATTTACCGTTGGTGCATTTCAAAGGAGAAGCTCACAATGTTGTTTTTTAATAAACATGTCAGGGAGTTATAGTTTTATGAAGAATGATAATAAAATTATTTAACTGTAAAATTTGACTTTTCATTTGTTCTGTCTCCATGATAAGGATTTAACTATGAAATATATGTGTATGACTTCCAGCTAAAAATAAACAGTGGGTAATAAAATGGCTTTTTAAATATGAAAATTACTGTTTGATTAGTATATGCTTGTTTTACACAAAGCACTATAATCATTTCAGTTTTAAGTGTACATATACATGTGCATGTACAATTTCATAGGGGTGCATCCTGATCAAGCTTCTTGTGATGATACTTAGTTCTTCCAATAGCATTATTATGATGTTTATTTCTCTCTTATCTGCTTTGAAGTTGCATTGTAGATGCTTTCCTATATTACACAACAAAAGTAATCAGAGAATGTGGTTGGGGCTTGCTGATAACGCCAGAATCTTAATATGAGCACCAAACAACGAGAAAAAGACTAGAGACAAAGACAGACACACTCACACACAGAGGGGTGCATGTAGATGTATATTTTGTGAGAATGTGGCCAAATGAAAATAGGTTGTGGAGAGTTATCCAGTGGGAGTATGGGTGATGCAAAGTTGATTATGAATACAGTAGGGGGTCATATCATCTGAAGGACCTGTCTTTATTAGGGCAGGAGTGATTTCTCATGTTTGTTTATCGTAGAGAAGGGATTATTTTTGTAAATTTAAAGTGTACTGCATACTAAAAAAAAAAGGCTATCGGTAATAAGAATTCATATCCTTTATGCCCACCAGAAATGTATAATGATTAGCATTTGGCACTGCAGGTATCTGACTTTAGAAAATGTAAAACAGTCCGGTCCCTGCCCCGAACAAGACAAGTCACACACTAGCCTTTTATCAAAGTTTTCCAGCTGCTCCCTCATGGCGAGCCACCAGAAAGGTCCTCAGCCCATCAGGTCTGGTCGATCTGCACAAGCCACTTTTTATGTCATCCTACAGGCCTCCTCCACCCAGGGTTGTCTCGTAAAGAGACAATCCGCAGTATCAAGGACTTGAAGACACTAGCTTGGTCCCTCTGAACAGATACCGGCATCTCTAAATACTCTTGTCTACTGATCTCTGGTCTGACGGCATGTAAAGCTATCTGTGACTTAAACGTGCTCAATCGATATATGCCACAAGTATGTATCGATTGAACAGACCCCCAAAATCCTGGGTATTGGTCTTGATTCAGGAGACCTCTGCACTCTGCAATGAGGGCTTCGCCTCATTGCTGAGTGCACCAAGAGCCGCCACTACGATTTCAGAACGCAATTGGATAGCAATATCGTCAGCAAAGTCAAGGTCGGTGACCTTAATGTTGCCCAGTGTTGCTTCAGTCCAGGCAAGTGTTGAAAAGTGTTGGCATAAGAACATATCCTTGCCTCACTCGCAAATCGGCAGGTCGCCATCACAATTTACAGCACTTTTAGTACCAGTATACAGGCTTCTTATTAGTCCAATAATCGTTGTCGGAATTCCCCTAAGTCTCAGGATCTCCCAAAGTGATTGGTGATGCACCAAGTCGGATACCTTTGAGGTCGATGTAGGCTACAAAAATAACCCGCGACAGAATTCACGACGGCGTTCCACAATGACTCGAAGTCCTAGGATACGGTCTATGGGGCACTTCCTTGGAGTGAATCCAGATTGCTCCGGTCTCTGGTGCCTTCGTAGGTAGCCACGGATCCACGGCACGTTGAGTAGTGCTATGCCATGGTAGTTGCTGCGGTCCCATCGATCCCCTCTCCCCTTCCAGAGAGTGATGACCACGCCACAGGTCCCAGGGAATGGTACCGGACTGCTAAGTGGCAGCCAGGACAGCATACAAGCTCCACGCCATAGGGTCACCACCAGTCTTTAGCTGTTCGGCAGGAATACCGCATATGCCCGCTGCTTTCCCACCCTTCAGCTTAGCTATCACCTCCCTAACCTTAGTCAATGCCGGTAGGTGGACCCAGTACAAAGATTGGTTATAGATTACATAGTTTTTAAAACGTTTTCTTATATTTTGCGGTAAAACATGAACACTGATATCAGAGAAATCTCCATTAATCCTTCTGTGTGGTTAGTACTGAAAGCTGGAAAAATATTTTCAGTGGAAAGCATTGCTTTTATGGCCGCTTTTTATTGATTTCTTGCAATCCTGTCCCTAGTCTTCTCTATCAAGCAATTTCATATGAACAAGTGTTAGTTGTGCATGGCGTCAATATTCATAAGAGCAAGGTTTAGAGTCTAGACCAGTGTTTCCCAAACTCTTCTCCGCGGTGGCACCCTAAATTCACATAGCCCTTTCTGTGGTACCATCTTGTTATCGTGCGTGCATTAGAACATTCTATCCAAGAAATTGACCCCCCCCCCCTCCCCCATTAAACAATATTGTAAATTATTTTTATAAATTTTGTAAACAATATTGTAAATCATATTTTCTCTGAATCAGTTGATCAGTTGTTAATTGCTCTTAGAAATAGGTCTCACTTAGATTTAATGTCACTACCAACCTCATGTGACTCGTTTGAATTCATATATCACAAAAAATAATAATAAGAAGAAGCTCATATCATGTTATTCAGAAAATCTGGATGGAATAATTCTTCTGATTATCAGTTCTAGCTTCTAAATAGTACAAGGTTGTCAGAACATGGATATATTCTAGAACAATGTGTAGCAGCTATAAACGCCTTTTTTTCTGTTCAGGATTTCAACATTCATGTTGAAGTGTATATATGTACAATCAAACATCATATGTATGCGTTCAGTGTATAGCAACAGTATTGTATATATTCATGTCAGAGTAATGTTGAAAATATAGAGATGATTCATATTAATACTTAATCATTTTTTATGATATGTAAAGAATGTTAATGTTAAAGAATCTGTACATTTCCCTGGCAACAAGTCCCGCCAAAATTTCCTCGTCACGACTCCCTCGTTTTATAAAGTGTGGAGACGCGAGACAGGGGTTTGATTGAAGTCGTACTGAATACTCGTGATAAGTGGCCTGATCCTGTGGCTCGGTCAGATTCATAGGCTTCCTCTTGGTGAGGCAAGGGCCAAGTAGTTATTTTCTCGTCACCTTCGAACAGGTCCTTAGGACGTGACAGGAGCTGTGTGAATAGAACCTGTCATTGCCTGCATGGCTGTTGGGCATCCAAACTCTTAACATTCGGCTTCTACTCCCATGACTCCATGGTGGATCGAGAAATGGAAGGGTGAGCAAAGTGCTCCCCAATGTGCAAATTATATTATTACATGCTCCCCACGGTCTGACGTATATAATGGTTAACAGTTAAAACAAATAAATGTGCTAGACATCAAGGTCATATAATTAAGCGAGGATTTGACCACGACTGTCATCATAGAGTTCTTCCAGGCTCCATATGTCTAGAAAAAAGGCTCGGGCTGGTCCAACTACATTTAAGAACAGCATGAATAGGCCCCCAGTATTGTTAGATTCCCGGCATCACTTATGAGAAATGATGGCAAAAGGCATAGGCCTGTAACAGACTCCAATGGCCCGAAATCCTAAGCTGCCTGACTCACTCCAAACGTTCGATTTCGATGCCTTTCAGTCCGTAACATAGATACTATATTGTGTGGATAGTTTCTTAATCAGGAAACTTCGATGTGATTTCAACCACAAAAACGTAAACTATGTTATCGCTTAAATAACTGAGTATAGAAACTAAAAAATGCCAAATGTACGTCAGACAATAACAATGAATGGCTCAGGTTTCTAGGGTGATAACTTTCATCTAAACATCTACCCAAAATTTACTGAACACAAAATCAACATATACAAACGCCATGGAAACTGACGGATAGTATAGTTTGTTATCAATAGTATTACCATTATCTTAACATCACAGTGCAACTCCGCGCGTTTTCTCCTCTCAGTGCATTTCTCTCTCTCTCTCTCTCTCTCTCTCTCTCTCTCTCTCTCTCTCTCTCTCTCTCTCTCTCTCTCTCTCTCTCTCTCTCTCTCTCTCTCTCCCTCCCTCCCCCCCCCCCCCCCCTCTCTCTCTCTCTCTCTCTCTCTCTCTCTCTCTCTCTCTCTCTCTCTCTCTCTCTCTCTCTCTCTCTCTCTCTCTCTCTCTCTCTCTCTCTCTCTCTCTCTCTCTCTCCGTCTCCCTCTCCCTCTCCCTCTCTCTCTCTTTCTTTCTCTCTCTCTCTCTCTCTCTCTCTCTCTCTCTCTCTCTCTCTCTCTCTCTCTCTCTCTCCGTCTCCGTCTCCGTCTCCGTCTCCGTCTCCGTCTCCCTCTCCCTCTCCCTCTCTCTCTCCCTCTCCCTCTCCCTCTCCCTCTCTCTCTCTTTCTTTCTCTCTCTCTCTCTCTCTCTCTCTCTCTCTCTCTCTCTCTCTCTCTCTCTCTCTCTCTCTCTCTCTCTCTCTCTCTCTCTCTCTCTCTCTCTCTCCACACGCTGACACTGTAATTACTGAAATTGCGAACGACATGCTTCCCCGAAGCCAATGGTTACTATATTGTCATTGCATGCCTAGCAACAAGCGGCTCAATAATGCCCTACCCAAAAATTACATAATATGTCACTTAGTAACACTGAAACACGTCATAATAACGGCAATGATACTAACCCAAGACAAAGGCAGACAGGCAGGCAGGCAGGCAGACAGACAGACAGACAGACAGACAGACAGACAGACAGACAGACAGACAGACAGACAGACAGACAGACAGACAGACAGACACACACACACACACACACACACACACACACACACACACACACACACACACGCGCGCGCACACACACACACACACACACACACACACACACACACACACACACACACACACACACACACACACACAAACTCACATATAGACGGACAGACAGACAAGTAAACAAACAAAAAAAGGTTGGCAGAAGCGCACGACAAACGAACGGATGCAGGAAAATTTGTCACTTATAGTTGCATCACCGGAAAAAAAATATCACCGATAATAACCACACCGGCAAAATGATACCGATAAAAATGTCACTTTGTTAAATCCTGGCAAATATTATCCCTAATTATGATAAGAGACAACCGCACATGAGGTTTGTTTTGTCGCCTATTTCCTCATTTAGTAAATTTGTATGTTCGCGTCCCGCCAGGCGAAATAGGTATCAATATGTCCCCATCTAAAGCAAGGCTACTCAATTGGCGGACCTTCTGAGTGGCGTAGCGGGACCAGGAGGAGAAGATCTATAATTAAATAGAATGAAGGGCCTGGCGATGGATTCTTGAAAGTGTATTTCCTCGAGTGATTAGTCAGCCCTGATGTAGAGGAATACTCACGGCACGTATAAAGAGTTATTCCAGGCACTATAGGATCTCTGTGAAGTGTTGAGATATTATCCATATCCTGAGACAATTATTATGGATTTTGAAACAGCGGGTATTCAGGCTGTATCGGGAGAAGTTTCACTTTGTTGTTGCATTTTTAACCTTGCAACGTGTCGGAAGATCCAGGCCCTTGCAATGTATAAATGTTATCAAGAAGATGCAGAACTTTTAAACTTTTAAGATATGATACCTGAGGGGCAGTTGCCCCCCCCCCTCATGTACATGTGTACGTGTGTTTGGGGATGTGGGTGATGCAGGGGAGTCATTTTGTCATTTGTTGGGGTATGGGGACTCTGCCCCTTCAAGGTCTGACTTGCCGACCCAAGGGCCACATTTTTTTACACTATATTTCACCTATATAGATCCGGTTATAACATTAAAATGTCCCTATAGTTTTTTTTTTTCTAAACACACACCCACATCCCTCCTAGACACATAAGGCAGTGCTCAAGGGAGAGAGACTTCCGTCATAGATGAGTAAAGAAAAGGAAGCAGTGTGTGTGTGTGTGTGTGTGTGTGTGTGTGTGTGTGTGTGTGTGTGTGTGTGTGTGTGTGTGTGTGTGTGTGTGTGTGTGTGTTTGGGGATGTGGGTGTATGTGTGTGTGTAAGTAAATATGTATACATACTCACTGAAATCTCTCAGAAAAAAACAAGAAAGTCTCCAGAAAACGATTGTCCTTTTTATCCGTTAATTACTTAATACTTCCCAGTACGGAGCCAGATTTCCATCAGGCGAGACCGCCGATTCCCTCGCAGCTGCACCAGGAACCCGTGGAGACCTCTTTTCTCCAGGAAAGCATCGGGAACCTGCCGAACAAGAGGACGAACCGTTTATCAAGCCGATTCGTTTGAGCGGGAATTATGTTGCTGGTAAGAAGATATCGTCCAGTACTCAGGGAATGTAATTTCTTGTCGGACAAAGCCATAGACCTGACTGAATGCTTGTGATAAGGACAATTGAAGTTCCGTTTCAGATGAATCCTTTGAGTTGTACTTAAAATTTCTTCATCACAGACGGCCAAGGTGACAGCTTTATCGCTTTCATAGACAGTGGCATTTATACCGGTGGTCTTTTTCGGTGTCATTTATACAAGTGACATATTTGCTACCTCCCTGAACGAACACCAAACGAGTCCTGAACATGTTTTACGAATATATAGATGAGCAATCGGCTATGGTACAGTACCTTTCGTAAAACATGAATATACTTGCTAGCAGTACTAAAAAGCCTTATCTCGATGACAAAGCAATCAATAGCCTTACGAAATGTTAGTAGGAGTAATGTGGCTGTAACTAGAATGATAACAGGGAGTGATAAGGGAAGTCGAAGGGTTGGGAAAGAGGTAAGTTAATCGAAGAAGAAATGAGGTTTGCTGCCATATAATCAGCGCCTTGATTTGCTATTTCCGTGAATTTCCCGAAATACGTGATGATAATGATAATGAAGTACTCTTACTACTACTACTGTTACTGCTACTACTACTACTACTACTACTACTACTACTACTACTACTACTACTACTTCTACTACTACTACTTCTACTACTACTACTACTACTACTACTACACTACTACTACTACTACTACTACTACTACTTCTATTACAACTACCCTATACTACTACTACTACTACTACTACTACTACTACTACTACTATAACTTCTTCTACTACTACTGCTGCTGCTGCTGCTGCTGCTGCTGATGCTGTTACTGCTGCTGCTGCTACAACTACTATCATTACTGTCAACCGTGTGATGTAACCCTTCCCCACCTCAAAAATCAGTTTTGTCGGACAAACCTGAAATTAAGTGTTCTTCCCTGACAACTGGCGTCACTTGCCTATTATTAACCAGTCTCAAAATTATCCAGAACAGTTGTGAAAGATTTATTTTTTGGCCGACATCCGTGATCCTTATGACGCGCAAAATTGCTGGGCGGATTTTGGCCTTGAAAGTGTACTTTTATAAAGCAAAACGAAATTTGTTGCACCGAAGACGAAAGACATTTTCAGAGGTTTTCATAAAAAAATAAACATTCCAGATATGACGTCACAAGCCTCCCACCCTCGTTTATATCTAATATATACTCTATACCATCTACAGAAGTCTTTACATTCTTGGGCATGTGCGGAAACACATCCTTGCCTTGTGTAAGATTAGCACTCGACGAACAACACGAGATTTATCATCGACACCTAACTTTACTTATTACTTAGCTAGGCGAGTGAATGGATAGGGGGTGGGGGGAGGGATAAATTCTCTTGTTGCAATATCTACTTCCTCGTATTCTCTCTCTTGCGACATATCCCGTGCACGCGTGTGTTGCTTAACGCGTTCGTTTAGTACAGTAACCCCCGACGTCGCAAATCCACGCCCAAAGAAAGAAGCGTTTATTTACCCCCCCTCGTGTATCAAATTGTTGAGGATCGCATTACCCATGGCGGATTTATAATGCCATACCGCCCTCAACGTATTTCATAACATATTGGTACTGGTTATAATGCTGAAAGTAGTAATAATGACATTGATAGTGATAACAAGAATAATGATAGTGATGGTAGTAAAGCAACGATAATAATATTTACGGCAGTAGCGGTACTATTAGTAATGTTAACAATAATAATGATAATGATGATGATGATAAAGTGATAGTTGTAACAACGATAATTATAATGATTATGACCTATATATAGATACATAGATGGATGGGTGGATAAATAGATAGATAGATGAATAGATAGACAGAAAGACAGACAGACCGACAGACCGACAGACAGACAGGCAGGCAGGCAGGCAGGCAGGCAGGTAGGCAGGCAGGCAGGCAGGCAGGCAGGCAGGCAGGCAGGCAGGCAGGCAGGCAGGCAGGCAGGCAGACAGACAGACAGACAGACAGACAGAAAGACAGACAGAAAGACAGACAGATAGATAGATAGATAGGAAGATAGATCGATAGATATCACAAACATACGCACACACACACACATATGTGTGTGTGTGCATACACACACGCACACATATACACACATATGTGCATATATATACATACATATATATATATATATATATATATATATATATATATATATGTATATATATGCATGTATATACATACATATGCATATGTGTATATATTATAGATACATATATATTATATACATATATGTATATATATATACATATATGCAGGGCCGGATTATGACCTTTTGTGGCCACTAGGCAAATTAAATTATGGGGCCCCTCAGACGGAGCCACCCTCTAACTCGGCTGCACCCGTCTT
Organism: Penaeus chinensis; assembly: GCF_019202785.1. NCBI lineage: Eukaryota > Metazoa > Arthropoda > Malacostraca > Decapoda > Penaeidae > Penaeus > Penaeus chinensis. The sequence goes on from NC_061854.1 coordinate 14,146,731, forward strand.
GAATATTTTTACTCGTGATATATTATAGCGACATTTACATAGCTTGAAGTAAACTTGTTGCAAATTCTTTAAATAAAGTAGCATAGCTATCTTTTGTTTGTCAATGAAAATATTCTTTAAATACCACTATATTACTATATTTCAACACATTTTTTGTATATATATCCAGCATTATAACAATAAAACAATCAAAATAAATATGAGTTTGTCATGTTGATATCATTTCAGTTTATGAAGCTATTTAGAAGTTATAACATCTAGAAACTGGGGCCCCTGATCTCAAATAATCTGCTTCAAACCGGGGCCCCTTATCTCACATAAAGGGCCTCAAACAGGGGCCCTTTATCTCAAATATGGGGCCACAAACAGGGGCCACTTTTTTTTAAATTGGGTTTTCAGACTCGTGGGCTTCCTTTTGTAAAGTTGAAATTTTATTTTAAGTTAAATGAATTATTCAGCCATGCATAATATTAAAATATTATACTCATTTTAAAAATATGTATATATTTGAAAATCTTTTAGCTAGGCTGCAGCCTATGCCTATAGGATAATCCGGCCCTGTTATATATTCATATATGTATATATATACATATACTGTATATATATCGAAAATACTGTAATGTATATATATACATATACATATATAAATATATATATATATTATGTATACATGCATGGATGTATGATATATATATATATTATATATATATGCATATATATAAATGTATATATGCATATATAAATATTGTGTGTATGTCTACATACATGTAAACCAACCTACCTACACACACACACACACACACACACACACACACACACACACACACACACACACACACACACACACACACACACACACACACACACACAGACACACACACACACAGACACACACACACACACACACACACACAGACACACACACACACACACACACACACACACACACACACACACACACACACACACACACACACACACACACACACACTCACATATAGACCATGGGTGAAACCCGTGAACAACGAGCGCATTGCATTTTTTTCGAAATTACATGAAAACTAGCACATAAAATATAGATGATACATATATATTAAACACAATGCAAATCAAACGCAAAATCAATCACAGAAATAAATAAAAGTTACACTCTCTTCTCATCCCAGAAAATCTCAAGTGAGCCCGTAACCCCCGAGTCAAAATAAACCCAGCTCTTGAGATCCCAAATGACACCGGAGGAAATTTTTCTTTGACACATTAGATGCATCTTGACACCTTTTTTCGACATGGCAGATGAACCGCACCCTGTTTCCAATCAAGTCGAAGACGAAGAAAAGTGAGTAGAGGCGATAGATCAGGGAGAAAGTGCTGAAATAAGGGGTCAAACTCGAAGAAGGTCACAACGTCGTTGTAAACAACTAACCTTACTTTTTTCTGTTTTATTTCCCATTTATTTGATTATTTATTTGCGTTTTTATTCGAGATAGAAGCTATTTTGTACACAGATATAACACTTTTTTATTTATATCGATTCATATTTAGAATAAGCAATATTCACATTTTTTTTTACCATTTTACTTTGTATTATTTGCAATGAGGAAAATGAGAAAAAAATGATTTTTTTTTTTTTTTATTCTTCTCAACAAACAATTGTTAAGATACTCTCTATTTTGCTTACACATCAAGAAATGCCATTACAGAATTTGATTATTTAATGTGAAGAATATTGTGAAGGTGGAAATGTAAAAAGATAATAATAATAATAGTGAAAATGCGCATGGGGATATATTTTTCCCTCCTTTACTCTTAGCTAAGTCAATATTTTCCACACTAGACAAGTGTATTTCAAAAGCTATATGTGTTATTTGTGAGATCGACTTTTAAAAAATGCCAATGTGAGGCTCCATATTTTGTCTTCTTAGTAAATGTATTGAATAAGACCAAACGAAGATGTGAAAAATATACAATACTGTCTCTTAAAGAAACCAAAATGACACTCCTTGCTCAACATATTAGTCTGCACAAGTAATGGATAAAGGTGTAGTCTGATATTAAAAATGTCGATAAACTATTTGAAGACGTCCATACTAATGCTTCTGGGTATTTGTTAATGAGGCGTTGCACTCTCCAAAAAACAGATATTTTTGTATATTTCCTCTATCCAGTGGCTTTTTGCACATACCTAGACATTGGGGTATCTATTTATTCCCTAGACAAGGTTGGGGCAAGCCACACTGTAACTGTATACCCTCTTTATTAGCACTTTGTGTCAACTTATAGAAAATGGACTTATAGAAAATATGACATAAAGAACTCTAGATGTATGGGGGTGTTTTGGAGTTAGTCCCTGTGCTATGATATACAGTGGATATTTTAGTTATTGTGTGGTAAATATAAGGTTGCAGCAGCTGTGGCTGTGTTATATTTCTGCTCTTTAAGATGGTGGTGTCCATTTCTATCTATCTCTTTGCGTCACTCTTGGTAACATTAACCTGGCCTCGTACTGATTTATTGTTGCCTTTGCATTTGTCGAGGTCCCTGCAAAAGTGAACAAAACTCCAATATGTATTTTCCTGCAGGATTGAGCCTGCAGCCCTGCCAGGTAATTGAATATCAAATATAGTGGAGGTATATTGGCCCTTGCTGGAGTGTATAGTGTGGAGGATGCTCAATTGTTTAATATTGCAGGACTATATTTGGATCACATTGTAGGCCTTAATTCTCAGATCACAAGTTTTATGTAGATTTAGTGAGAACATGGCTAGTAAAATTAGGATAGAAAAGTCCCTGATTTATTAGTTTCTTTTATATACTAATCAAAGGTATACCCATAGTAACTCACAGGCCATGTTCCTACACAGGCCAATTAATTTTTACAATATTTTTATATATACAGGCCAGATGAAGTTTGTAGGCATCCCTGGCAATTTATTATCATTTTGCCAGAATAAAGGTATGGAGGTTTGTTGTCCACTGCTGAGTCATAAGCGTGAAGGCCTCAGCATTGCACTGTGTCATCCATTTCCAGGCATTTACAATTTTTTGTATTACTTATCAGAAATCAGCAAGTGTTTACCACTATCTCTTTTTTTTATACATTATTCCTCTAGATCATTAATTTTTGTTTACTTGTGATGAAGATCACAAAATTTACTAATAGCTAGGTAAAGAATTCATTAGTTTTGTCCAACAACCCAAGAACTGCACAGATAAGAAATCAGGCCCTCCCCTAGCTATTATGAAGTTCGAGCATCATACTGTAAAGAAGAAAAAAAAGAGGTTTATATAACTATTCTTAAAGGTTAAAAGATGCAAAAAGAAAGGTTCTGTAAACACTTGTTAAGCACTTATTTCATTTTATTTTTAGTAGCCTACTTGATTTTTTCTTGGTGCAGTCTGAGTTGATGATAATATATAGTTTGTAGGTTTTCTAAGTGTTGTGTATAATAACATTGATTCTCAACTTCATTTCTCCTTTATATTTTTTGTTCTTGATGTTTATTGTTCCTTCTTTATTTCTGTTTTCTTGTTTATGTTATCTTTAATTTGTGTACTTATATTTTTTTCTCCTTTCTGTCTCTCTTTTCTTTTCTTTTTTGTTACTTTTTCTTCTTTACTTTTTTTCTTTCATGAATAACTTCAATCAATTCTAATTATTTTATACCTTTTCCTTCCTTTCACTTTTACTCAGCCAGTCAGTCAGTTAGATCATAAGTAGACAGAATTTTGTGTAAGTAAATGTATGAAATATTTATAGTATTCCAGCTAACCCAGTGCTGCTAGTGATGGAATGTACGACATGTCATGCTCAGAGTTAAGTTTAGTACCAAGGAATACCAAGAAGTCAATCACTAGTACTACTTACCTCACCTATCTACCCTTTTCCTTATTTTTCCAAAAATATTC
>NC_061854.1:14160636-14173136 GCF_019202785.1 Penaeus chinensis
TAACGTGACTTGTAAAAGCTTTCTGAGCACATCTTCAAATTATTTGCTAATGTGTATATATATTCATGGAAACAAGGTAGTGAAAGTAGTTAGAAAGAATGCGTTGTAATTATTTGATTACGTACGTGAAATTGGTAAGATGGGGAGAGTGAGTGTTCATAATAAAGATACCATCAGTGATGATAATGATTATAGTAATGACAGTAATTATGATTATAATTGTAATATCTAGGATGATGATGTTAATGGTAGATAAACATTAGTGATAGTAATATGTATAATTATGATAATAATAATGATGATTATTCTTATGACAGTGATTATGAAAAATAATGTTAACAATGATAGAAACATTCATAATTATAGTTATGGTAATAGTGACAAAAGTAATAAAAAAATATAAATAATAATTATAATAGTGATAAGGATCATATTCATTATATTGAGATGGTGAATAGATTAAAAAGTTTTTCATTGATAGGGGATTCACATTATTTGTCATTGTTGTGGTCCATAAAAATACATAAAAAAAAAAAAAAAAAAAAAAAAATGATATACAATATTCCATAGAAATACATCACAAAAGGCTTTCTTGTAGACTGGAACTGTTACATCCAGTGATTTGTTCAAATGTATAGTTCATATGTATAATCTTAAAATGATACTTAAAAGAGTGATACATACTATTATTACAGAAAAGTTAATACAATAATAGAAATGTAAACATCAGGTGTTGCGAAACAATTATTATGCACAAGTTTGGAGGGGTGTCTGTGGTGCCCCTTCACAGAAGAGATGGGAATGAGGGTAGTCCTATGCAGAGGTAGATGGGAGAGAATGATGATCACCTTTTACACCTCATCTTCATTTTTAACGAGGTTTCTTGTGAAGGATTTAGGAGTGGTTGAGTTGGATGGGCCAGGATTGTCATGCTTTCCATGTTTGATAAGAGTCGTCTACTTCTCTCTAGTTTTGCTTTCAAGATCTTTTGAGTCTTGATCGTTTATATACTGATAGAGTTGCCTGCTAGTCTGTTATACCCCAAAATGCTAAGTGATACTTTATTTCCAATTTCTTTTGGCTAGAAGAACAACTTATAGGTTAATGTATATATATGTGCACCTCCCCAATAGATGCATTATCTGTTAGGGAGGTGGAAGGGGTCAGTATATTTCTCATGGCATGTTTATTTTTACATTCATCCCTATGAAACTCTGCCAAGAACTTCTTGAACGTTGTCTAAACGTATGAAGATTTTGTAGATATTCTTAGAAAAATCAAAAGCCCAATGGTCCCCTCAAGTGCCCAATATCAGCTTTATGTTTGCTGCTTATATTTCTTTTTATTATTTCCAACTTATTCCAGCATCATTATGTGTTGATGCTTAGCTTTGAATGGATTTGTGTCAGCCATTATCTGCTACCAGGAACTTGTAATGGTGGTTGTAGTTTTGTTAGATGGCTCCAGGAGTGCTAAGCTACTAAGGAATAAATTAGTAGTCTACTGAGTTTATGGTAAAAAGTTTTTATGGGGAATGCTCTTAATGTTGATGCTGTTATTGACATTATGATTGCTATAATGCTATTACAATGCTGTTTGTAAAAATGGAAGATAGTATTTCCAAAAATCAAGGAAAAGGGTAAACAGGTGAGACTGATAGGACTAGTGATTGCATCCTTCATGACTAACTACTGGTGGATCTGTCTGTGTATAAAAACAATCAATAAATTAATCTGAGAATGGGTATGGCATGTACATACATGCCATCCTTGGCATTTCCTGACAGCGTTAATACTTGACAGGTCCTGAGAGTGTATTGGTGTGGTGGCATCAATGTGTTTGGGTGGCTGAAAAGTATAGCAACATTGTTAGCAGCACACACTGACTTTCAGTTTTTGGTACACATACATATTCTGGAATTCTTATGCCTATTTTAGATATATTTGATTTTACACTTTATTTTTTCTGAACAGTTTCTTATGAATTTGCAAAAAGATTTTATACAATCTTTTAGAAAGCTAGTGATGACAGTGAAACGTGATTAACAATGCATCCACAAAATGTCATTGATGAAAGAGTGAAATGACAAATAATGGTGTGACACTTATTTGGGATCTCCTGTAGTATATGGTATTGCTCATTGTTAATTTCTGCAGTGCCATTCTTGGGTCATTAACATGCACAAAGAGGAGTCAGGATGTTACTCATGTTGCTATTATCATGATCGATGTTGTAGTTGTTGATGTTATGATTATCACTTTGATTATCACCATGATTAGCCTTATGATTATCATTTTGATTATCATTATGATTATCATCACTATTATCATGATTACTATTATTTCTATGATTACTATGATTTTTATGATTACTTTGATTACTATCATAACCATCATCATCAGCATCATCATCTATCATCATCATCATCCATCATGTCATTCATCATTACCATCACTGCCATCATTACTATCATCATCTTCTTCTTCATTATCATTATCATTATCATTATTATCATCATCATCTTCATTATCATTATAATTATCATCATCATCATCATCATCATCATCATCATCATCATCATCATCATCATCATCATCACCACCACCACCACCAATCACCAGTAATCACCATCACTACCAGTCACCACCACCACCAGTCTCCACCAGTGATCACAATGTCATTGATAACCATCATTATTATTGTTACTGTTATAATTATTAATATTGTTAACATCTGTTATTGTAATCATTATTACCATAAATCACTTAAATATAATTTGTTTTTCTTACCATCATACTTACAATCACAATCACTATCCTTGCCATTACCATAACCATCACCATTGTTGCCATCAGTAACATGTCACTATTGGGCGTTATCTGCACCAGGCATTGATTTTAGGATTTTAGTCCTTCTGTCTTGTTGGGATGGTGTTATTGCTTATTTTTATTTTTGACCATTATATTTATATGTGTATTTATGTGTATATGTATATATATATATATATATATATATATATATATATATATATATATATATATATATGTATGTATGTGTATGTGTGTATGCATGTAATATATATGCATGTGTAATATATATATATATATATATATATATATATATATATATATATATATATATATATATATGACATATATATGAGATATATAATATACATATGTATATATAGTATATATTTGTACATACATACATACATATGTAATATATGTAATATATGTAATATAAATATATATATATATGTATATATATATATATATATGTATATATTTATATATATTTATATATATATTAATATATATATTATATATATATTTATATATATATTTATATATATATGTATATATATATGTATATATATATTTATATATATATATATATTTATATATATATATTTATATATATATTTATATATATATTTATATAAATATTTATATTTATATATATATTTATATATTTATATATATATATATATATATATATATATATATATATATATATATATATATATATATATGTACATATATATGTACATATATATACAGTACATGTATATATATAGTTCATGTTATGGATATTATGATTGTTGTTATTTTACTTTTATTATTGATAATGTGTTGTTTTTATAGTCATTATGATTATTACTGCTAGTTTTATTTTTTATATTATTGCCACTATGTTCGTTATGCATTTTGAGTTATTATATATTAATTTTTTTTCTCCTTTTTCTCTCAATCTTCCACCCAGGATACAGTTCCCATCTTGTGCAAGGTGGCTGATACCTCACAGACCCTTATTCATGCTTAGTAAGTATGTCTGGCCTGCATGGATTGCTGACCTGGGGTATCTATAAGCAAACAGTGGAAGCGTTGGCAAAGTTAACTTCACTGGGGTCTGATTCCTGACTTTGCTGTGTGTGCATGCAGATGTGAGGAAGAGGAGGAAGCCTGGATTGTCCTTGCCATATGAGGAAAGTTAAATTATTATGTAGAAATTTGTCATGAAGCTCTCTGTTGTGGGGAAGGAGTTAGTGAAATGTCAGTGAGTAATTGAGAGCTTGGAATTTTTTTTCTTTTTTTCTTTTCTTTGGGGGGTTTATTTATTTATGAGTAAAGGCTTACCTGTGTTTCTTTGCTTTTTACCGTGATTTTTACAAGTCATTATTTTTTCTTTATACTCCATGCCTTTCTTCCTTTGGTTAGAAATATGTCTTTCGGATCTTTGTTCAACTTGTCTCTTGTCCCTTCCAGACAGTCTGGTTGTGTGCATTGATGATGTAGCATTCAGGAAGGAGAAGGTGACATTTTAGAGACTGCAGTGAGGACTTTTTTTCCCCTCTCTCTCTTTCCTTGAAATAGACCGGCCTTTGGACCCACTGGTACTTGTCATCATTAAGATGGTGTTGATTTTTTTAGGGTATTGATATCAGCATTGGTATATGTTATAACTATAATGTCAGAGTGAACTGTGATAGTGATGTTAAAAATTTAATAGTGAGATGTACTAACACTGGCATATGCAGATAGCTTTCTTCTGCAAGAAATGCTCAACCAAAATATGTGATTTCTTTTTATGGGGAGAATAGGAGATTATACATCTTTTTATTTTACCATTAAATGATAAGGTATCTGTTGTACTAAATTTGCAGTCATTATAATGAAGATGTTGGCTTGACTTAGTTTATCATTTGTAAACAGTGTGATGTTTTTTTCAGACATGTTGGTATCCTGTAAATAACAGTTTTCATTTGATATCCAGGAGTTCTAGAGAGTCACTTTTAACAAAATGGAGATGAACTAGTAGCATGTCCCATTTCTGTCTAGAAGAGTTTAAATGATTGAGTTGGTTATTCTACTGGTACAGTAGCCAGATCAGTTTTATGATAATACTTTTAATCATTCGGGGAATGGAGAGGGAAGCAGTTCCTTAGGTCACTGATATGGTGGTGAGAGTAGTAAGCTCATGCAAGAAAAGTTCATGACAGAGGGAAAGGGGAATGTATGTTTTAAAGGTAGATTTAGGGATTTGTCTTTCCTAAAACTGCTGATCATTGTTTATTTAGAGGTGAGAGTTTGGAAACTAGTTAAATGGCTTAATTTAAAAGAAGAAGAGGATAGAAGTAAACAATGGACTTCTTCGGGAAAGTTTAGATAAGCATAGCAGGATATTTCGATTTCTTCATCTTTAAAGTATTGTCATCCACAGCTATTTATCATGAATATCTGTTTTAATGACCCTTTTTCCACATTTACTAATCCTTTATTATTTTGAAGGATTGTCATGCATAATGATTGGTGGTCGTTATTTTGAAAGTTTGGTGATAATGTAGCCAAAAGGAATGCTAGAGCATGGATATTTTAGTGCATTTGGTGTGTATGTGTGTCTGTATGCTTGAAAGATAATGTTCATAGTATATTTCATCAGATTTAGAAATGAGACAAGCGTAACTTCTCGTTCTTTTTTTTCTTTTTCATTATATCAATATTCTTGTTTGAGGCTATTGTTTAATATGAAACACACCATTGTGAAAGTTTTTTTTTTTATATGATTTTTTGAATTTGACAGGATGGTGTACTTCTCGTGTATTTGGAAGACCTAAACTTACACTGCAGGATCAATATTTATAGTTTTGTTAATTTTATCCTTTGAAATAGAGGAGTACTGTATATCCTTTCTCAAGTTTCACCAATTTTTTGTGATTTATTTTTCTTATGATATCTATTTATGTTAATTAGAAAATGTAGAAAGTCGTGCGATAATCCCTTTCAGAATCGAAAGAATCAACTGTAACGTTTATAATAATAATAATAATAATGATAATAATAATAAGTATACAACTAAGCTATCCCCCCCCCCCCTCTATCTACAGTGAGTATGAAAAAGACATTTTTTTTTTTTTTTTTTCTCACGTATTTTGGAAGATCAAAATTATTTACCCGTTATTGCAGCAGATAAAACTGAAACAGTTACATTTTGGTTTTTAGTTCCTTGGTTAATTTTGCATTCAGTGTTGGGTTTCCTTTTTTGCTATATTTAGTTGCTAAAACCATCCATTAAAAATGCAGAAAGGAAAGAGAATAATTTTCGTGAAAAGTGTATGTAAGCTTCTGTCTCATCTTAACTATAACCTGTAAAGGTTCATATTAAATGTATATATTTGTATAAAATATGGTTATACATTAAAATTGTATCTATCATGCCTTTGTATTTTATTAACCAATGGTCTTATGATATAGTCTTATTCAGTGTAATTACCCATCTTTAAATAGGTTACTATTCACTAACCTGGTACTGATTTATATATATATATATATATATATATATATATATATATATATATATATATATATATATATATATTATCTATTTATTTACTTGTGTATATATATATATATATATATATATATATATATATATATATATATATTTATATTATATATTTATTTACTTGTGTGTATATATATATATATATATATATATATTATATATTATATATATATTATATATTATATATATATATATATATATATATATATATATATAATATATAAGATATATTAGATATATATACCACACACACACACACACACGCACACACACACACACACACACACACACACACACACACACACACACACACACACACACACACACACACACACACACACACACACACACACACATATACAAAATACCAAATTTCAATATTTATTAGATGCGATACAGGACGGGGGGTGAGTGTCAGCACGCATGTACGAGAAGCTCTCTAAACAAATGAGATATCCACCACAACTGCAAAGAGTGCAGATGTAGAGAGCATCTGGGTTAACGTACAATGCAATATGTTTCCGTCATTCACTGTAGGCGCAGCCTATAGGCATCCCCATAGTTCTTGAATCTTTCTGAATCTTTTGATTATATAGAAATGTTACTTAAAAAGATACCTCTTTTCATCCTGGGTGATTTAAATTATTTAAATAAGCCAAATGCATAATTATGAAAAACAAATTAGAGTTGTTAGTGTCAGCCACGAAATCCTCCTTAGTAAATTAACATCACAGCATGGATATATACTGGTTCAGAAGTTTTTAAGTAACTGATACCAGTCAAAATTGGCGAGAAAATATCAACAAAACAGATAGTATCTTCCGGTGTTCCACAAGGATCTATATTAGGCTCAATCCTGTTTATAATATTTGTAAATGACTTATCACCCATAACCCAAATTGCTTTCTTGTTCAATATGCCGATGATTCACAATTTCTCCGCAGTAATTCTGGGAACTAATAAAAAAGACCCAAATGATACTTTGACACAAATGACCTCAAGATGAAATCAGATAAAACACAATGTAACTTCAAAGGCAGTCGCTAAAATATCGCCAAAATTCCAATACCCTTCCCGACGGGTCACGCGCCCTGAGGCGTCAAAACAAACAGCTCGATCCGCCTAAGCGCTACGAGCCGGTGATTCGGCTTGATGTACCGAACTCCCGCGCTCAAAGTCAGGAGTTGCCATTGATCGCCAAAGCGTAGATTTTTAAAATTTTCTTCACCCGTCACCAAGGGGCTCTAAATACTGTAAATTTTGAAGACAACAACACAAGACCGAGCACTTCTGTAAAAAAAAAACTAGGTGTTTACATAATCAGATTCATGACATTTGAGAACTATGTCGACAACATCCAAAGGAAAGTAATGGGCACACTAATTTAACTAGGCCAAATAATAAACAAGATCCCTGCTGAAACTAGGATATCCATTATACAAACACTAGTTTTCAGTATAATCAATTATTACTTAAACATCAGAGTCACAACAAACAAAGGTCACATTAAAAAAAATACAGAACTTTGCTGCAAGAGTAGCACTTGGTAACGTAAATAAGCATGTCCACATTACCCCACATATAAACAAACTATGTAAAAGTACACAACAAATGTCAGTATGACACTTGCGTACTAATTCACAAAATAATTCAAGGGGAGAAAGAGAGAGAGAGAGAGAGAGAGAGAGAGAGAGAGAGAGAGAGAGAGAGAGAGAGAGAGAGAGAGAGAGAGAGAGAGAGAGAGAGAGAGAGAGAGAGAGAGAGAGAGAGGGGGGAAGGAGAGGGAGAGGGAGAGAAAGCGAGCGAGAGAGAGAAAAAAAGAGAGATGGAGAGCGAGAGAGAGAGAAAAAAAAAAAGAGATGGAGAACGAGAGAGAAAAAGGGAGAGGGAGAGAGAGAACAGAGAACAGAGAGAATGATCACCTACCCACATGTAACAAATCTTTCTTTGACGCAGGTCAAGAGTTAGGATAGTAACACATACATACATACATACATAAAGATATAGGCCTAGACAGATTGATAGGTACTATTCTCAAAATTTAACAGACAAACAATAGATACAAAAGCATCAGAAAAATACACAGAAGAGATTAACAGGAAAGCAAACAAGGGTCTGACCTACCTGCTTTACTTACACACGCTCCCGGTATTACAGCATAATATATGAACCAAGACGACTTTCATAACGCGTCCTTTTCCTATTCTCGTATATTCAGACTTTTCGGTTTTCCTGTAGTCTGCAGTGAATATACTGTAACCCAGCATTAAGATTACTAGTTTTTTTTTTCTCTTTCTTTCTTACAAATCAATTGATAGATATCCTAGCATAATTAGACATATTCAATCATCCATCGTTGAAGTGTATGGGGAAACTTTTCCTTTTCCGCTGGCTCCTGCTAGACGCTAGGAGAGGGGCAGCATCACAGCCTCGCAAATATAAAACAAAACGCTTCACAGACAGACGCCGGATAATGAAAACTGGCAGCAGACTTCCGTAGATTTATTACCGCCAAAAAGTCTTAGGCCACGAAATCTGTTACATTAAAACATCCGAAGCGACTTTATCATTTAATCCCCTTTGTAAAGGGTCATACCTAATTAGTATTTGATACAATGGCATTACGGAATGTGGGGTTAATTTTATTCATAACACTCCTTATAACATAAAATAATAATCCACATATCCTGTATGATTTACCTGAAGTCCTTCCAACTCAGTCTCTCCATTCATTCAAAATACGTATGTGAAGTGAATATCAAATGAGTATCAAAAGGTGATTTATAAATGAATTACAAGGGTGCCACAGCTGTCAATACGTTCTTAAGACTTTTCTCTCTTCCTTATCACCACCTTATCATTTTTTTACGAACTCTGTAGGTTCCTAATGAAAGGGCGTGAACACTGGATGTGTTCACGCCCTTTGCTTGTCTCAGCAGACGTTATGTAAGCGAGACTCATATTTTCTTTTATCTGTGTGTGTGTGTGTGTGTGTGGTATGGTTTGTGTGTGTGTGTGTGTGTGTGTGTGTGTGTGTGTGTGTGTGTGTGTGTGTGTGTGTGTGTGTGTGTGTGTGTGTGTGTGTGTGTGTGTGTGTGTGTTTTTTCTAGGACAGGCGCCGGCACATTATCTTCCTCTTCCTCCTCCTTTTTATTCTTATATTTTCCCTTTTTCTTGTTCTTCTTATTCTCTTTCACATTCCTCCTCCTCCTAATTAGAATTACTATCACTAGTATTCGCATTACAACTGTTATCTTAATGCCATTATTATTATTTATTAAATAATTTTTATTACTATTACCGTTGCCATTACTTTCCTGAAATTTATAAGCCAAACGGAGTACTGTTCATTCGTGTTGAAAATTATGACTATTGCTAACTTTTATTTTTTATGCTCTCTTTTCCAATCTGACCAGACGAAACAATGAGGTAACAATGATTCTTCCTATTCCTCTTATTACTACTGTGAATTTCCTCTTTTTGTTCGTATCGTTGTTCTACCAATTATTACCATTATTATTATCATAATTATTACCATTATTGTTTTTATGTCATTATTGTTGTTATCTTCATTATTTCACTATTATTATTATCATTATTGTTACTATTATTATAATAATTTTTGTCCACATCATCAATGTTATCATTATTATCATCATCATCATTATCATTATCATGGTCCTTATTATCATTATTATTCTTGTTAATATCATATGAATCATCACCATTGTTGTTTTAGTTTCTGTTAAACACCACTATCTTCACTATCATTTTCTATGATTTCATCCTTATTAACATCCCTATTATTAAGGTTGGATTATTTGAAATATAAGAAATGTAAGATAATTTATCCTCAAGTCTTTAAAATTCCTTGGTATGGCCATAATAATTTGTAATAATATTTCAACACATAAGGTTAAATATTTTTCATTGTCAAGAATGTTATTTCAGGGTTATATTTATTGTTCACTGATACACAATAAATTACATTTGGTGATTAGCAGGTTTCACAGAATTTGGGATTATATAATATGTATACATTTTTTGAAATACATTCAAGTGAAATCACAGTTTACAATATCTTTTAAGTACCAACACATCTTTAAAACCATAGTATCCAACTTCATAACTGCTCTGAGTTAAATCTGAGTAAAACAGAACACAAAATTCTAAAAAAAAAGAAGAAAAAAATCTAGTGACAATAGGAAGAACACCAATATACTTTCAGCGGAAATAATGGCAGCCTATATTAAAGGACAGACACCAAGAACAACTCTACTTTGAGTGTTGCTGATATTCTGCACAAACATGAACTTGGGTATCTCGGGGGTTGCAAACATTAATAATAAAGAAAAGAGGGAGGCCTCAAAGCTAACAATGCTTTTCATTCAAGAGACCTGACATTGGTTAATAAAATCTGTAGGGAAATTATATAAATTGTAATTATTTCTAAGTGTTGCTTTCAAACACACAAACACTCTCTCTGCATGTATATATATATATTGTAAATAATTTCATACAAATAATCCTTTCCAAATGGAGAATATCTCATAACAAATAACTCCTCATTGCAAGTTACAAATTTAGTGCAAATTTAGAGTTTGCTTACAAATTTGAAACTATATTTTTGGTGAAGGAATTTTAGCTATTAAAAGTAACCTTCCATTTCTTAAGTGCTTTATTAACCTAATACAGAATAATATATCTTTGTCTTCAGTTTCATACCATTCATGAATAAAAAAAAACTTTTTATAAATCTAAATCATATGATAACAAAAATAACAGACTAGCAGTCTTCATGAATACATTCTAAAAATTGCACTCTCAAAACAAATCAATACAAAAAAAATACCTAATAATAGTTCAAGGATAAATATTGTAGTTAGAAGCCTCTAAAAACATTTACACCAACCACTCACACTTAAATGTTACACAATAATGAATTTACAAATAACCACCTACATGTGTAGACCTTGTTTCATCTGAGCTTAATGTTAAAGTTGGGGAAAAAATCCTGTAAGACTTGACTAGCAGACATAAAGAAGGAAAACTAAGTCATATTTCTTTGTTTTTTAACAAACAACCCTAAAACATATGAAGGAAGGAATATATGTCTGTGTTAGTGTGTGTGTGTGTGTGTGTTTGTGTGCATGCGAAAAAGTGGAAACAAAATTCAAATCACATATTGGAGGGGGGGAATTCCACTTGCTTTGATTAAGAGGAATGATTTTCATCACAATTTATAACTTACTTAGGTATCTATGTATATTTTTTGCCTTTTAATCTAAAAAGCTGACCAACAGGTATATTAATCCAAAAAAGTAAAAGAAAAGAAAAAAAAGGAGAATTCATTAACTGCTATGTCTTATGCAAATCTCTAACCATAAAGCCACATCTGGTAACTGTAATTAACACAAAAACCTTTGAATACAGTGAATGAATGATGTATAAGATCTTTGAAATGCATGCACATACAACCTAGTCTTCCTATCAAATACCATGGCTTTTTTTCTTTAATTAGAGTATTCACATCAAAGACACTTGTTATCTCATAAGATCTAAAAGTTGCCAAAGCTAAATTTCTCAGTAGCTTTGCAAAAAATGGGGATCTTTCTCCCTCTATTGCTTGGGCTATGTGTGGTTTTTAGCTGAAGTCCCTGTTGGAGAGGACTGCGGGTGCAATCAGGGTCCATCCGTATAGGAGGAGACAGATCCAGCTGGATACAATCTGTATTGGAAAAGGAATATCATATAATAGTTAAAATTGGTTCATTGAAAACATTTGGTGCAAGGCTAAAGGCAAATGGGTAAGAGCATGAATGTGTGTATTTGCTGGTGTAACATATGTGAAATTCTTCTGTTTGCCTATCTGATATGTAGAATGTCACAAGTATTTCCCTAACAAACAAACACTGATGCCAAGGAAAGTAACTTACCTTAACCCAGACAGCAGCCATGTTACTGGAGAGTGTGGTGAGGTCGGAATTGGGTGTGAACCAGTTGGTGAGTGTCATCATAACGTAGAGTGTGGCAAGGCCAAACATGATGTGGAAGAACGACCAGGAGTAAGCTACTCCCTCCTCCTCATTGTCCCATA
Organism: Penaeus chinensis; assembly: GCF_019202785.1. Taxonomy (NCBI): domain Eukaryota; kingdom Metazoa; phylum Arthropoda; class Malacostraca; order Decapoda; family Penaeidae; genus Penaeus; species Penaeus chinensis. Next base: position 14,173,079 of record NC_061854.1, read on the forward strand.
CATGGTGGCCCTCACCTGATTCTGGGTCTCCTGAAGCACCTACAATGATGAAAGCAAA
>NC_061854.1:14185636-14188136 GCF_019202785.1 Penaeus chinensis
TGCAAAGTCGATGATGAGTACCAGCTGGATCAAAATGAACAGGAAGCCCCCGATCATGCCAAAGTACATCCACACCTGTCCGAACTGCCCGTGAGGAATGAAGAATGCTCCAATGATTGCTCCAATGAGAACCAGGTACTTGATGGCCCAGAATCTGTGGAGTTTGAGAGTGTGACACTTATAAGAATGTGGTGAGGTTACAATGAATTACAGAGAATGGTAGGGAGAAGGGGGGGGGGGGATTCAAAGTTACTGCTTGTGGGCAAGTGCCCTGTACAAAACCAACATGTGTTTTTTAAACCATACAGAGCAAATAAGAATAAATATATAAATATATAAATAAATAAATATATAAAATATCATTAAATAAATAAAATAAATTATCAATAAATAAATAAAATAAATTATCAAAATAAATAAAATAAATTATCAATCAATAAATAAAATAAATTATCAATAAATAAATAAAATAAATTATCAATAAAAAAAAAATAATAAAAAAATTAAAATAAAAGGAAGAAAGCCAGTAAAAACACCTACCCATTTTGAATGCCTGCTCTCGGATCTTTGCTGGATTTGACTCCTATCGTAATCAGGGCCATGAAGAAGAAGAACAGCGACATGGCAAAGCATAGTCGATACACCGCCAGATATCCCACCACCTGAAAATTGAACGGTTGAGTTATCATCCATATGCACTATGTAGAGATAGTAATACACAGACACAAGTTTATTTTTTATGAAATACTAAACAAGTAGTAATCAATGAACAACACTAAATGTCCAAATTCTGTGTACTAACCCCAGAGCAGTCGACCTTGACAGCATCAGTTGCAGCATCCAAGAAGCTGGTTCCTTCACCACTGTCACAGAATGGGACCTGTCAAGAGAAAGTGCAAACCTCATTAACAGAAGACTCATCAGACCAAAAGGTATATGTTAAAAATAACATTATTTCAGTATCAATTTAAATAATGCTATGATAAAAACTGTACTCCATCCCACTATGAGAACCAGTGACATTCATAATTTGTACATTAAGCCTAGATAATATACTGGTATATAAATATGTCCATTAACACAATATCACTAGGCTGCAAGTATGCCTTGGTGGACTGCATAATTTCTTTGGCTGGCCACTGTGCCTCATGCCTGGCCAGTCATAGAGCCTTTTATTTTCATTTATTTCTTTATTTGTTTTGTATGTAATTCAATAATTATAAATGGTTTGGTGTCTTATTATTTTTAACTTTATGTATTAGGCACTTTAGTGAATAGTATTTCTTACTTACTCAGTTTATAGAGGGGAAAATATCTTTTCATTATAATCAAGACAAAAGGTTGTAAAGTTTACCACACTTATGTAATAACTTATTCCTAAAATTAATAGGGTAATTATGAATATCATTAACATTACAAGTTTATTCTAAATTATACCTCCTTAATAACCTGAAGTAGTCACTGATATTGAAAGGAATATTTTTCTGACGTATGTTCAGTAGTGCACATATAATTGTGGTTTCATTGTGGAGAAAGCATGTATCTATGTATCCAAGTGTCTGAGCTCTGATTTGGAGTGTGTTTATACATGCACCCTGCCATCAACAGCTTAATTTAATGACAACTAAAGTTTACATGTCATACTTGATAATGTGCTTGGTGCTGGGAGCCAAATGGGAAAAATTTAAAGCACAGAAAACATTATTTCCCAATTCAGTACAATTTTTGCTATAGTGAACATGGCTTCCCAGGAAACTCTGGTAAAGAGTAATATCAAACCTACCTTTGAGAGGCTGTACTTCCTCAACAAATTAACAACTCTTTAGCGTACACAACATAGAATACACTACACACCAAGAGAGAAATATTTTTTAAACAAAGCATATCTTACCTTTTGTAAAGCACTTTCAAGACCTGGGGAGAGCATAATGCAGGCTACAATGGTGCCCAGTAGCATCATTATAGCATACATAAGACGTGATGATGTTGAGTTCTTGCATGATGGACAAGCTGCACAGCAGAGACTACAGGCAGCGGAGCCACAGCAGCAGGCCATCTGTGAGGTGTGAAGATTTTTTTAAATTTTTTTTATCAATTGTGATTTATATATCACTAAATATTGATTCCCTCCATCTTAAAGATGTACTATCACTATAAATGCTTGAACTTTCCTTTAATATTGATACTTTTTATTCTTACTGATATTATGATTATAAACTTTTAATAAAATATCAATAACATTTAAGACAACACAATAATACAAATAAAGCTTTCCAAAAATCAAGGACAAGGGTAAACAAGGCTAGATGGCTAGGGCTAATAACTGACTCCCTAGTGACTAAGCACTTGCAGAGCCATCTATGTTTAAAGACAATAGATGAACTTATATTACAAACTTATATTACAGTGGGCATTGCATATCTTCTTACCATCTATAATAAAATTAATATCCGTATGTCACAACTGAGTGTCGAGCTTTCATTTTCTGAATGATTACATA